>NC_141668.1:66699331-66951831 GCF_028749965.1 Puma concolor | reverse complement strand
GGAGACACAGAATCTGTCAGAGAGCTGTCAGCACAGAGCCCAATGGGGGGCTCGAACTCACGAACTGTGAGATCATGACCTGAGCTGAAGTCAGACGTTTAACCAACTAAGGAAGCCACCAGGCACCCCTAAAAATTCTTTTATTTATTCATTTATTTTTTTTTAATTTTTTTTTCAGCGTTTATTTATTTTGGGGACAGAGAGAGACAGAGCATGAACGGGGGAGGGGCAGAGAGAGAGGGAGACACAGAATCGGAAACAGGCTCCAGGCTCTGAGCCATCAGCCCAGAGCCCGATGCGGGGCTCGAACTCACGGACCGCGAGATCGTGACCTGGCTGAAGTCGGACGCTTAACCGACTGCGCCACCCAGGTGCCCCTAAAAATTCTTATCTCAAGGCCAAGAACATTTCTATTTGTTATATGGGGTGGCACATGACTATTACAATGTACCAATTTATGACTTCTTGTTTCTATTAAAATTAGATACGTATTTATACATTTTCTCTATTTTAACATGGAGGAAGTACAGAGACAACATGGACAAACTAGGAATGCCTGTCAAATTTCATGATGAAACTTCTAACAGTTAAAACTTTGAATGTAGTTTTTGTGTCTGAGCTTCAATCAAATTGCAGTGTAATTTTACTGAATACTTTCAAGTAAGCAAGAATTAGCCTTTTCTAAAAATAAAAATTTTGGGGCACTAGGGTGGCTCAATCAGTTAAGCGTCTGACTCTTGGCTTTGGCTCAGGTCATGATCTCACTGTTCATGGGTTCAAGACCCACATCAGGCTTACATTCCAGGCTGGCTCAATGCGGAGCCTGCTTGGGATTCTTTCTCTCTCGCTCTCTGCCTCTCCCCTGCTCATGTTCTCTCTCTGTCTCTGTCTCTGTCTCTCTCAAAAAATAAACTTAAAAATATTTTAAAAACCAAACTAAGCTAATAAAAATAAAAATGCTGATTCTTTGTAATTGGCTTCTAAGAATAATTAAGGTGTCAGACAGTGGGTGTTGGAGCAAGGTCTTACTAGAGTAGAGCCACCTCTTACTGGCCCTTGCAAGCCAGGTATACAAATATCTCCCCAACTCCCTGATCAGTGTTAATAGTTTGAAGTAGACCATGATACTAGTACTTAAGGCATAGAAATTGTAAAGCCTCCAAATTCCCCTTATCTTCTCATGCCATGTGCCAATCATTTGCCAGCATATTATAGACTATTCTACTTTAGTATAGAATAATATATATTATGTTATATTATATTATATTATATTATATATAGTATCATACTATATCTAGTATGCTGCAGAGAGCATACTATCTAGGCCAGTATAGCTATACAAAATGAATTATTAGGTTCTTTAGATAAATGTCAGTAGACTCAGATAATTAGAGGCAGAGGGCTAATATGCCTACAACTTTGCAGTCAGATGATATGCTACAATGGAACCAAGTCTTAGACCATACTCTGGTAATTGTGCACATATTAATAAAGAAAAAAATAGTAATATGACCAATTCTTCTAGGCTCAGTAAAGATCCCAGTCTGTATCTACAGAAACTCTGGCAAGAACCTTCTATGAAAGATGGGTTTCTAGGGGAATACATCAAGATGGCAGACCTATTCAAACTTCTAAGGTGAGTTTACAGAGTCCTTTTTGATAAAGTAGTGAAAACAAACAATTGAAAATTACTCTGTTAGAGTCCTGCTCTAAAAAATGTTAATTCCTTTCTAGCCAATTACATATGATAAACACTATTCATTTCACCAAAGAAAAATTATTCTAAAACATCTTATGCTTATTAACATTTCTGTGATATAGATTTAATAATGATATTTGAATCACTCATATACATTCCTCTGGAATAGAGATTCCTGATTAGGTCGCCACAAATGCTAACTAGATTCCAATCGACACACATACCCACACACAAATAAAATGGTATTCATTACCAAATGGACAATGTGGTATGATGCCAAAAAATATCGATTAAAAAAATTACTATTTCTGCATATAAAGGGATTATTCTCCATGGTGCTTTTGTATGCCATATCAGCTTTTGCTCTGGAATATCCTGTCAAGGATGTTTGTAACATAAACAACCTTAGATGATAAAGTTAATGTCTCATCCCTGGGCAGAGGACAGATTTGTTTCCTAAGATTGTCAAGACAATGTCTCCCTTAGGGGTAAATGTCAGGGAGGTTTGCCAGAAGTTTTAAAGATTAGGGATTTCATGGGGCGCCTGGGTGGCTCAGTTGGTTGGGTGTCCTACTTTGGCTCAGGTCATGATCTCTTGTAATCTGCAGGTTTGAGCCCTACGTCGGGCTCTCTGCTAATAGCTCAGAGCCTGGAGCCCGCTTCGGATTCTGTGTCTCCCCTCCCCTGCCTGTGCTCTGTCTCTGTCTCTCTCTCTCAAAAATAAATAAACATATTTTAAAAATTTATTATAAACATTAGGGATTTCCTAAACTCAAAATTCTTTAGCTATGATACAAACACAATTTATATGAAATATCTGACGGGACCTGATTCCACATCACTCCCCATAGGACTTGAAAGGCAAGAAAACTGATAAGAACATGAAGCTCATGCTTGCTTGTGATAAAGTCCTTTGTCTCTGGCCCTGAGTCTTGTGTCTTCTGCTAGCACCAATAAACCTATATTAAGCAAAAGTTTTCACTTACCAGTAGTATGAAATATCAGATCACTAACAAGTTTTGATACTATAGACACGTAAGTACAGAATTTATGGTTTTATCTGAACTCATGAAAGCCAATCAACAGCTGAAGATACCACATTCATAACTAGTTACAAATTAATTCATTATCTTTGTCTATAATTTTAATATATGCACCCTATATTAAAATCCCAATTAATCATTTCTCTCACTTTAGAGAATTTTAATACTAATATATGGGCTCAGCTTTATTATTAGGTTCTGCATTGGCAAACTCAAAACCATTACAAAAATGCAACTAGATATTTTGTTTGACAATAAAGTATGCATTTGAAAATATTCAGATATTTAAGGCAATGTTTGTCTTATGATCCATTTCATACTTTTTAATAAATAATTATTAGAAGTGACCAAGATGGCCTTAACATTTCCCTTAGTTTGACTGAACTTTAGAGAGGTTTCTTTTAGTCCTAATCTTCCTTTTCTCAGAGCATTTATTTTAGAAAACTTGTAACTGTAAATTATGTTTTTGCCCCTTTGAGATGTGAATCTTCTCCCGGACTCCCAGTTTTACAACCCAAGAATGTCTTTCTCCAGAATCTGGGAAGCACCCCTTGGAAATGTAATCATCAAGGAAGATAGGGCCAGTATGTGAGAAAATGTTCAGCATTACTAATCATCAGGGAAATGAAAATCAAAACCACAATGAGACATCATCTCGCACTTATCAGAATGGCTGTTACAAAAAAGACAAGAGATAACAAGTTTTGGCAAAGATGTGGAGGAAAGGGCACCCTTGCGTACTTTTGGTAGGAACATAAATTGGTGCAACCACCATGGAAAACAGAATGGGGATTCCTCAAAAAATTAAAAATAGAAATATCATATGACCCAGCAATTCCACTTCTGGGTATTTATCTAAAGAAAACACAGGGACCGAGAGGGAAGATAGCGGCGTAGGAGGACGCTGGGCTCACCGCGCGTCCTGCTGATCACTTAGATTCCACCTACACCTGCCTAAATAACCCAGAAAACCACCAGAGGATTAGCAGAACGGAGTCGCCGGAGCCAAGCGCAGACGAGAGGCCCACGGAAGAGGGTAGGAAGGGCGGCGAGGCGGTGCGCGCTCCACGGACTGGCGGGAGGGAGCCGGGGCGGAGGGGCGGCTCGCCGGCCAAGCAGAGCCCCCGAGTCTGGCTTGCAAAAAGCGGAGGGGCCTGACGGACTGTGTTCCGACAGCAAGCGCGACTTAGCGTCTGGGAGGTCATAAGTTAACAGCTCTGCTCAGAAAGCGGGAAGGCTGGAGGACAAAGGGAAGGAGAGCTGCTGAGCCCCCCGGACGACAGAGCTCAGTTTGGTGGGGAACAAAGGCGCTCGCCAGCGCCATCTCCCCCACCCATCCCCCAGCCAAAATCCCAAAGAGCACCAGTTCCTGCCAGGGAACTTGCTCGCTCCGCGCGCAAACACCCAACTCTGCGCTTCTGCGGAGCCAAACCTCCGGCAGCGGATCTGACTCCCTCCTGCTGCCACAGGGCCCCTCCTGAAGAGGATCACCTAAGGAGAAGCAAGCTAAGCCTGCCCCTCCTGCCCCTGTGCACCTTGCCTACCCACCCCAGCTAAGACGCCAGATCCCCAGCATCACAAGCCTGGCAGTCTGCAAGTAGCCCAGACAGGCCACCCCACCCCACAGAGAATCCCGCCCATAGGAGAGGGGAAGAGAAGGCACGCACCAGTCTGACTGTGGACACAGCGGTGGGCTGGGGGCAGACATCAGGTCTGACTGCGGCTCCGCCCACGAACTCCAGTTATACACCACAGCACAGGGGAAGTGCCCTGCAGGTCCTCACCACGCCAGGGACTATCCAAAATGACCAAGCGGAAGAATTCCCCTCAGAAGAATCTCCAGGAAATAACAACAGCTAATGAGCTGATCAAAAAGGATTTAAATAATATAACAGAAAGTGAATTTAGAATAATAGTCATAAAATTAATCGCTGGGCTTGAAAACAGTATAGCTGACAGCAGACAATCTCTTGCTACAGAGATCAAGGGCCTAAGGAACAGTCACGAGGAGCTGAAAAACGCTTTAAATGAAATGCATAACAAAATGGAAACCACCACAGCTCGGATTGAAGAGGCAGAGGAGAGAATAGGTGAATTAGAAGATAAAGTTATGGAAAAAGAGGAAGCTGAGAAAAAGAGAGATAAAAAAATCCAGGAGTACGAGGGGAAAATTAGAGAACTAAGTGATAAACTAAAAAGAAATAATATACGCATTATTGGTATCCCAGAGGAGGAAGAGAGAGGGAAAGGTGCTGAAGGGGTACTTGAAGAAATAATAGCTGAGAACTTCCCTGAACTGGGGAAGGAAAAAGGCATTGAAATCCAAGAGGCACAGAGAACTCCCTTCAGACGTAACTTGAATCGATCTTCTGCACGACATATCATAGTGAAACTGGCAAAATACAAGGATAAAGAGAAAATTCTGAAAGCAGCAAGGGGTAAACGTGCCCTCACATATAAAGGGAGACCTATAAGACTCGTGACTGATCTCTCTTTTGAAACTTGGCAGGCCAGAAAGAATTGGCACGAGATTTTCAGTGTGCTAGACAGAAAAAATATGCAGCCGAGAATCCTTTATCCAGCAAGTCTGTCATTTAGAATCGAAGGAGAGATAAAGGTCTTCCCAAACAAACAAAAACTGAAGGAATTTGTCACCACTAAACCAGCCCTACAAGAGATCCTAAGGGGGACCCTGTGAGACAAAGTACCAGAGACATCACTACAAGCATAAAACATACAGACATCACAATGACTCTAAACCCATACCTTTCTATAATAACACTGAATGTAAATGGATTAAATGCGCCAACCAAAAGACTTAGGGTATCAGAATGGATAAAAAAACAAGACCCATCTATTTGCTGTCTACAAGAGACTCATTTTAGACCTGAGGACACCTTTAGATTGAGAGTGAGGGGATGGAGATCTATTTATCATGCTACTGGAAGCCAAAAGAAAGCTGGAGTAGCCATCCTTATATCAGACAAACTAGACTTTAAATTAAAGGCTGTAACAAGAGATGAAGAAGGACATTATATAATAGTGACAGGGTCTATCCATCAGGAAGAGCTAACAATTATAAATGTCTATGCACCGAATACCGGAGCGCCCAAATATATAAAACAATTACTCATAAACATAAGCAACCTTATTGATAAGAATGTGGTAATTGCAGGGGACTTTAACACCCCACTTACAGAAATGGATAGATCAACTAGACACACGGTCAATAAAGAAACAAGGGCCCTGAATGAGACATTGGATCAGATGGACTTGACAGATATATTTAGAACTCTGCATCCCAAAGCAACAGAATATACTTTCTTCTCGAGTGCACATGGAACATTCTCCAAGATAGATCATATACTGGGTCACAAAACAGCCCTTCATAAGTTTACAAGAATTGAAATCATACCATGCATACTTTCAGACCACAATGCTATGAAGCTTGAAATCAACCACAGAAAAAAGTCTGGAAAACCTCCAAAAGCATGGAGGTTAAAGAACACCCTACTAACGAATGAGTGGGTCAACCAGGCAATTAGAGAAGAAATTAAAAAATATATGGAAACAAATGAAAATGATAATACAACAATCCAAACGCTTTGGGATGCAGCGAAGGCAGTCCTGAGAGGAAAATACATTGCAATCCAGGCCTATCTCAAGAAACAAGAAAAATCCCAAATACAAAATCTAACAGCACACCTAAAGGAAATAGAAGCAGAACAGCAAAGGCAGCCTAAACCCAGCAGAAGAAGAGAAATAATAAAGATCAGAGCAGAAATAAACAATATAGAATCTAAAAAAACTGTAGAGCAGATCAACGAAACCAAGAGTTGGTTTTTTGAAAAAATAAACAAAATTGACAAACCTCTAGCCAGGCTTCTCAAAAAGAAAAGGGAGATGACCCAAATAAATAAAATCATGAATGAAAATGGAATTATTACAACCAATCCCTCAGAGATACAAACAATTATCAGGGAATACTATGAAAAATTATATGCCAACAATTTGGACAACCTGGAAGAAATGGACAAATTCCTGAACACCCACACTCTTCCAAAACTCAATCAGGAGGAAATAGAAAGCTTGAACAGACCCATCACCAGCGAAGAAATTGAATCGGTTATCAAAAATCTCCCAACAAATAAGAGTCCAGGACCAGATGGCTTCCCAGGGGAGTTCTACCAGACGTTTAAAGCAGAGATAATACCTATCCTTCTCAAGCTATTCCAAGAAATAGAAAGGGAAGGAAAACTTCCAGACTCATTCTATGAAGCCAGTATTACTTTGATTCCTAAACCAGACAGAGACCCAGTAAAAAAAGAGAACTACAGGCCAATATCCCTGATGAATATGGATGCAAAAATTCTCAATAAGATACTAGCAAATCGAATTCAACGGCATATAAAAAGAATTATTCACCATGATCAAGTGGGATTCATTCCTGGGATGCAGGGCTGGTTCAACATTCGCAAATCAATCAACGTGATACATCACATTAACAAAAAAAAGGAGAAAAACCATATGATCCTGTCAATCGATGCAGAAAAGGCCTTCGACAAAATCCAGCACCCTTTCTTAATAAAAACTCTTGAGAAAGTCGGGATAGAAGGAACATACTTAAAGATCATAAAAGCCATTTATGAAAAGCCCACAGCTAACATCATCCTCAACGGGGAAAAACTGAGAGCTTTTTCCCTGAGATCAGGAACACGACAGGGATGCCCACTCTCACCGCTGTTATTTAACATAGTGCTGGAAGTTCTAGCAACAGCAATCAGACAACAAAAGGAAATCAAAGGCGTCAAAATTGGCAAAGATGAAGTCAAGCTTTCGCTCTTTGCAGATGACATGATATTATACATGGAAAATCCGATAGACTCCACCAAAAGTCTGCTAGAACTGATACATGAATTCAGCAAAGTTGCAGGATACAAAATCAATGTACAGAAATCAGTTGCACTCTTATACACTAACAATGAAGCAACAGAAAGACAAATAAAGAAACTGATCCCATTCACAATTGCACCAAGAAGCATAAAATACCTAGGAATAAATCTAACCAAAGATGTAAAGGATCTGTATGCTGAAAACTATAGAAAGCTTATGAAGGTAATTGAAGAAGATTTAAAGAAATGGAAAGACATTCCCTGCTCATGGATTGGAAGAATAAATATTATCAAAATGTCAATACTACCCAAAGCTATCTACACATTCAATGCAATCCCAATCAAAATTGCACCAGCATTCTTCTCGAAACTAGAACAAGCAATCCTAAAATTCATATGGAACCACAAAAGGCCCCGAATAGCCAAAGGAATTTTGAAGAAGAAGACCAAAGCAGGAGGCATCACAATCCCAGACTTTAGCCTCTACTACAAAGCTGTCATCATCAAGACAGCATGGTATTGGCAGAAAAACAGACACATAGACCAATGGAATAGAATAGAAACCCCAGAACTAGACCCACAAACGTATGGCCAACTCATCTTTGACAAAGCAGGAAAGAACATCCAATGGAAAAAAGACAGTCTCTTTAACAAATGGTGCTGGGAGAACTGGACAGCAACACGCAGAAGGTTGAAACTAGACCACTTTCTCACAGCATTCACAAAAATAAACTCAAAATGGATAAAGGACCTGAATGTGAGACAGGAAACCATCAAAACCTTAGAGGAGAAAGCAGGAAAAGACCTCTCTGACCTCAGCCGTAGCAATCTCTTACTCGACACATCCCCAAAGGCAAGGGAATTAAAAGCAAAAGTGAATTACTGGGACCTTATGAAGATAAAAAGCTTCTGCACAGCAAAGGAAACAACCAACAAAACTAAAAGGCAACCAACGGAATGGGAAAAGATATTTGCAAATGACATATCGGACAAAGGGCTAGTATCCAAAATCTATAAAGAGCTCACCAAACTCCACACCCGAAAAGCAAATAACCCAGTGAAGAAATGGGCAGAAAACATGAATAGACACTTCTCTAAAGAAGACATCCGGATGGCCAACAGGCACATGAAAAGATGTTCAGCGTCACTCCTTATCAGGGAAATACAAATCAAAACCACACTCAGATATCACCTCACGCCAGTCAGAGTGGCCAAAATGAACAAATCAGGAGACTATAGATGCTGGAGAGGATGTGGAGAAACGGGAACCCTCTTGCACTGTTGGTGGGAATGCAAATTGGTGCAGCCGCTCTGGAAAGCAGTGTGGAGGTTCCTCAGAAAATTAAAAATAGACCCACCCTATGACCCAGCAATAGCACTGCTAGGAATTTATCCAAGGGACACAGGAGTACTGATGCATAGGGGCACTTGTACCCCAATGTTCATAGCAGCACTCTCAACAATAGCCAAATTATGGAAAGAGCCTAAATGTCCATCAACTGATGAATGGATAAAGAAATTGTGGTTTATATACACAATGGAGTACTACGTGGCAATGAGAAAAAATGAAATATGGCCTTTTGTAGCAACGTGGATGGAACTGGAGAGTGTGATGCTAAGTGAAATAAGCCATACAGAGAAAGACAGATACCATATGGTTTCACTCTTATGTGGATCCTGAGAAACTTAAGAGAAACCCATGGGGGAGGGGAAGGAAAAAAAAAAAAAAAAGCGGTTAGAGTGGGAGAGAGCCAAAGCATAAGAGACTGTTGAGAACTGAGAACAAACTAAGGGTTGATGGGGGGTGGGAGGGAGGAGAGGGTGGGTGATGGGTACTGAGGAGGGCACCTTTTGGGATGAGCACTGGGCGTTGTATGGAAACCAATTTGACAATAAATTTCATATATAAAAAAAAAAAAATGAAAAAAGAAAAAAAAAAATAAAGAAAACACAAACACTAACTCAAAATGTATATGCATCCCAATGTTCATTATTTCCAATATCCAAGACATAGAAGCAACCTAGGTGTCTGTTGATGGATGAATGGATAAAGAGAATGTAATATATACATTCACATGCACATACACAGGCACACACAGAGGAATATTATTCAACCACAAAAAAGAATGACACATTGCCATTTCAAACGACAGAATGACAGAGATAGACCTTGAGAGCATTAAGCTAAGTGAAATAAATCA
The DNA here is from genome assembly GCF_028749965.1 of Puma concolor. Lineage (NCBI taxonomy): Eukaryota > Metazoa > Chordata > Mammalia > Carnivora > Felidae > Puma > Puma concolor. The sequence continues at coordinate 66,941,996 of NC_141668.1, read as the reverse complement.
TACAGAGAATGACAAATATGAGTGATCTCACTTATATGTGTAATCTAAACAAACAAACAAACAAACAAACACAAAAGCAAGTTTTGATAGATACAAAGAAAAGATTGGTGATTGCCAGAGGTGGAGTGTAGGGGGTAGGCAATATGGGTAAAGGGAGACCAAAGTAGCGACTTCTAGTTATAAAGTAAGTAAGTCATGAGCAAATGTATAGCATGGCAACTATAATTAGTAGTATTGTATTGCATATTTGAAAGTTGCTAACAGTATATCTTAAAAGTTGTAATCAAAAGAAAAAAAATTGTCACTACATATGATGATGGGCTTAAACTAGACTTACTGTGATGATCATTTTGCAATATACACAAATGTGGAACGTTGTACACTTGAAACTAATATGTCAATTATACCTAAAAATAATTCAATAGAGGAAACAAAAAAGTTAAAGCCCTTATCTCCAATCTCTGTGGAAAGGTAGGAGCATAACTTTTGCACCTGCCAGTTAGCAAACATAGATGGCCTAATCACATTGACCAACCTTTGCCACAAAAGCCATCCAGTACTTTTCCACTAGCTCACCCAGCGCTTAAAAACTCTCCCACACCTTTTGTTTCAGGAGAGTTGAATTCAATCTCTCTCTCCTATTGTGATAGTCTGAAATAAAGTCTCCTTCATTTAATTTGTCCAGGATAATTTTTCTTTATCAGAACTCAATAACCATGAATACATATTATAATAAAATCATAAGAAATTTTACATACACACACACATATAATTATTGTGGGTCATCTTAAAAAAGGACATTAAATTTTTTAAACAACAGAAAAGTACTACTAACAGGAATAAATAAGTGAATTTCCAGGTCCATAATCTGGTTTTTAGTCTTTAAAAATGTAATCTGAGTTAGTTTTTTTGACAAGATCACCATAAAAAGAAAAACAATATAAAAGACAAATTACATATGGAGAAAAAAATCAGGTTTAATTTGTTTAAACTTGCAAAGGAGGATTTTGATTAAGTTTTTCATGCAGTTCCATTAATAAAACCAAGGAAATCATAGGGAGAGAATTTAAAGTCTGATTAAAAGATAGGGAACTAAGAAAAGGAATAATTAGGCAATTCTCAGGACACAAAGAATTTGCCAGTGGGGTGCCCAAGGGATCAGCACTACAACACTAGAATTCAATAGATCTCTAAAACGTCTGTAACTAGGAGGGAAATTTATGCTTTGGTTAGTTGGGACTTGGTGTGATTTCTGGAAAGACTTAAAAAACCTAAATAATTGGTTTTGGGGCAGCAAATGAAATTCAACCCAAGAGTTAAGTATGTCATATTAAAACGATCAGCTTAAGCTATTTATAGTGACTTGTAAGTTCTAAATTAGTTGTAACCTCTCAGAAAATTGACCCCAGTCATCTCAAGAATTCTCAATCAAGACATCTCAAAGTGAAATAGAGCTCATTTATATTAACAGTACAAGCACAAGTGAGTTCATCTTTCACCGTGACAGCCATGGTCAAATAACAAGGGACAGACTTAGACAGATTAATCCTAAATCTGTTGGCAGTCTCCATTCTACTGCTAACCTGTTCTAAATTTAGGAAGCCACTCTGACACTCTTAAAACTCTGAGAACTAAACCTGACTGCCAAAACATCGCCTAATTAAGAAAATAATAGAACTAGTGATTGGGCAATTAAGATCCCCAAGACAATTTTTTAATATTAATTAAAACTGAGTACTTCAGCCTTAATAGACACAAAATGCTCAGTCTCTGATCTTGTCTCTTTTCTTATCTTTTGATTATCTGTTGACCAGAACAAATTAATTTGCATTATAATGCAAATGAACCAATATGAAATATTTGAAAAAAAAATTAAATTCCAAGGAAGGATGAAGGGCAAGTTTCTGGTAAAAATGCAAAGTCACATTGTTATTTTGGGGTAAGAAAAGTGCTAAAGTGTTATACCTATTTGAAAGAAGACTAGCAAGCTTTCATATTCTAGTATTAAATTAATTGAACAAAGCAAAAGTTACTTTAACTTTGAATTACAGTTTTATTATTGGAAAAAGTTATAGGAGTTTTGTCCTAGGACGTTAATTCTTGGTCAACAAGGAAAAATTACATTTATATGAGAAAATGGGATGTCGCCTTTTAAATATCTTGATGGGACTTTGGAATGATGGGGTTTCGGAGCTGACAGCCAAGAAAGACTTCTTGAAGATGTCTTTGGTGCAAAACAAGGTGATTTTATTAAAGCATGGGGACAGGACCTGTGGGCAGAGAGAGCTGCAGTGGGGTTGTGAAGTATGACTGGTTATATACTGTGGGATTGGGGGAGGTAAAATCAAGAGAAAGTTTCTTTTCTTTCTTTCTTTTTTTTTAAATATTTTCTTAATGTTTATTTTTTGAGAGAGAGAGAGTGCATGCGCACGAGCGAGCACACGCAAAGGTGGGGGAAGGGCAGAGAAAGAGAGAGAAAAAGAGAGAGAGAGAGAGAGAGAGAGAGAGACAGACAGAATCCAAAGCAGGCTCCAGGCTCCAAGCTATCAGCACTCATGAATAGGGAGATCATGACCTGAGCTGAAGCTGGACACTTAATGGACTGGGCCACCCCCAAGCCCCTCAAGAGAAAGTTTCTTAAAGGGATTTCTATATGCTAAAGAAAACTCACAAATTACTGGAGACCTAGCTATTGTCAGGCTAAAGTTGTTTTTCCCTCTAGCAAAGCATTAGTATTAAGACATTAGGGAGTTCCTGGAGATTAGGCTATTGATAAGATTGCTTTTTTCTTGTAATTTACTAAGATATTTGTAAACTGATGGAAACTCCATCAGTTTAACCATTTGTTTTCGGTCCTTTCCTTTGTTCTTGGGCAGCCAGAAGTGCCTGAGGAATGTCAGACATATCCCACCTGGGGGGTGGGGAGGTGTTGTTAATCTGATATGTGCATGATATGTACATGAGAAAATTGTTTTCGTGTTCTTATTAGAGGGAGTCTTTAAAAAAAGGGGGATACTCCTAGGCCACCCCAATAGCAAAATAACCCTAGAACAGAGTCCTCTCTCTGAAACCTCCAGTGAATAGCACCTCTGACTACGGGATCAGAGATCATCAAAAGTACCTGGCTGGCCAAGGTAATAGCATCGCAGCCACTGATTTAGGACACAAACTATAGAAGCACAGAGGACTAATAAGCACAATAGCACAAAAAAATAATAATAAAAGAAGAAATGATATGTGTCTTCTGGAGCTTTGCCAGGAAGAAGGAAACAACCTAATATTCCCAAGGTTCTGTAGGGTGGGATTTCAGTTTGAATCCAAAAGATTCTTTGTCAATTTTGTTCACAAATTCCAGACAGAGGATGCTCCTATATAACAATGTTTCAGGTTGAAAAATATCCATAAATAATTAATTTTCATAGGGTAAAATGATTTCTCTCTAAAATAATTAATTTCTCTCTAAAAAGGTTTCTGTAACAGAAAACCCTAGTCATCAGGTGTATTTTCGACCAAAATCTGAGTTGGACTTTCCATTCATATTGTTTTCAATGCTTCAAATTTTGGTTGTTTGGTAATCACTTTACATCAGCAAAAACAACTGCTTCTTCAAAGAGTTCAATTTGGTGGTATGGTGTTTTTATAGTAATTAACCCATCCTGTGTTTTCAGACATTTTGGTGAGGTTTCAAAAAAAAAAAATTTCTTATTCTGTTTTTCCCATCCCACACCCAAGTTATCTCTGGCTCCTAAAGAAAAAAATCTGATATTAAATAAATTCTGTCTGGAAAACCCTGCCATTGAGAAAAATGACAGGGGATAGTAGGACATTTTGTTACTGAAATTTGAATAAGAAACCAATGTGAACTGATCCATTTTTATTTCCTGTCTGTAAAAATAATGTCGGTACTAGGATAGTTAGCCTGATGTTTTGGTCAAAAAATATTAAGTTCCTAAAATTTTCACAAACTCAAAGCTTAATTTTCTTTAAAAAATGGGCAATTTGGGGGCTCAGTTGGTTAAGCATCTGACTCCTGACCTGTCTCAGGTTAGGATCTCATGGTTTGTGAGTCTGATCCCTGCGTTGGGTTCTGCAGGGCAGTGTGGAGCCACTTGGGATTCTCTCTCTCCTCTTTCTCTGCACCTCCCCTGCTCTCACCTACATGAACAAGCTCACTCTCTCTCTCAAAATAAATAAATAAACATTAAAAAAATTCTTTTAATTTTGACAATTTTGTTAGCATAAAGCATAAATTGTGAAAAGGAAGTGTCACAACTGGGAGAATTAGGCCAGTCATTGGAACAAAAATATTTTCTTCTGAAATAGTTACTAAATAGAGGTTTATTTCAATTTGCTTGAAATATTTAGGCAATTTGTTACCTACAGTTTACTTTGTTACTGTAATTTACACACGGTATAAATGAGAACCACATCAAGCTAATTCATTTCATTGTAACATAGCTTTCAAAGGTTAGAAAGAAATGAAAAATATCCCTTATAATGAATTCATCTAACATGTCCTTTGCTTCCAACTCCACAACATGGCCTTTAGTTGACATTTCCAGAAGAAGAGGTATTCCAAATCAGTTAATTTTAGTTAGGTAAGTTTCCTCTTTAAAGCAGTCAAATATTTTGACAGAAATATGTCCATCACTGCCATTAACTGATATTAGAAAAAATATAAAGGCAGTGAGTAAACAAAGTGGGTTGAGGATAAACAAAAACAGGACTTGGATGCAGGGAAAGGAGTAGGGAGAAACCACAGTAAAAATGAGAAAAATTGGTTCTTTAACAAATGTTGCCCTGCTTTCTCTAATAGTGCATATTTGATATAATTTAAAATGTGCACAACTATTGAGCATCAACATTTCAGTTGATATGTAATGTAATATAGTTATACTTCAGGATTTTGCAGTTATATAAAATACTAAATAATTTTATATTATCCTTTTTTTTTTTTGTTCCAGTCTTGCATTCCGCTTTTATGGGTTTTCTATCACCTCCCTCATCAGCAAATTATCAACACTCACTTCGCTCTGCTGACAGTGTTCCTGCCTGTGGCATTCCTATCTCCTTATGTTCTGTTTTAAATGCACTCTGAGCTGAGACATTAGGTAGTACGTTATAGTGACATTGGCTGTATATTTCCTTGCAACATACGAACCTTTCCATTCACATGTATTCTATATTCTATCATTTTACTGTGAATACATTGAGTTAGATTACTGTTGGCTTACTGATTACTGAATTCTTGGAAATCATTTAAAGTTGTGTCTAAAATAATATTAACTAGAGAATGAAAGATGCTCTCCTTTGAGTTATTTGCGTGGATTTCAGTGCATGAGCTTTGTGTTACTTTTAAGCCAATCTACGGCAATTTTCTGCTTATTTTTAAATTCTTAGCCATCTTTGGTAGTTGAGGTTATTTTACTATTCGTAATGCTAAGGATTTGAAGGATGAACACAGTAAAATGACTTTGAAGTTTTGAGCTCTATTTAAATAATTACAAAATTATTAGGTAAATGGGGGGAAGATTAAAAACCAGCAGAACTTGCTTTGAAATGTTCTATTGTCCAATATCAGAAACATGCATTCCCAAAGAACTGCACTTGGAAATGGCATTTTCTAGAAGCAAAGCTTTTAGAGAGCAACATGGTTTTCAGTTCACTAGAAAAACAACTACACATCAGAGTAGCTTTTGAGAAGACAGAAGAGAGTGAATCATTAGTGTGCACAATACCAGCAAGGAAGCAGTTATCAAGTGTGGCATGCCCCTCACACCATCTCAGGGTTTTATTTTCTTGGAATATTGAAGCAAATGTGTGCTTTTTCTCTGTCCACTTCGTCTCCATCATCACTGTGAAGCCTTCGGATTTCAGTTTGTGGGCTAAAACAACTTGACTCTAATGACCTCAGCCAAAAACAGTATGATACTTAGTTATCCCATTTTTCTAAAAGATCCCTTTTTCTTTTTTGGCTGTTTTTCGTTTTCTCTTATCTTCTCTCAAACTGTTTTCTAAAATGGGCTGTCAGTCAGCACTTCCATACTCAGAGCTGGATTCCCATTTCAACTTTAAATCTACTCTCCAGACTCAAGGAACTCTATCAGCGCAACATTACTAAGCCTAATTCTCACACGCCCTGCGCAGTACGTAAAACTTCACACGTCGTATCACTACATGAACTAAATATATGTATATTCAACGTATCAAAAAAATTAACTTAACATTTTCTTCCCCCAAAGTGCTGTCTCCTAAATTTCTTTATAAAAAGGATTTGGGATTAGAGTCAGCAACATGTTTAGATTGAGGATCCAGGAAATTATCTTGGAAATACACTTGCCTGACGAGCATATATCGTTATTATATATACTAGCATGGTATGCACATAGGGAGTAGAGGTGGAGGGATGGGGATTCAAGGACCCCTGAAGCCATGTTATGTGGTGTTAGGAGGGTGTGAGGCAGGGATGAAGAATTAAGCACACTTATCTTCAAGGTGCCCTTGGCCTTCTATTGGCTCTAACCTTTCTGAAATCACAACTCTTCACTCTTGTTAACACTGTGATTGATTTTACATCTCCAAAGCTAGAATCAAAACATTTTTAATTCCTTCTTTATTCCCTTTATCTAAACAGCCACTTTTTCAGTCTTGCATAATCTTGTCACTGAGCCGGCATCTAATGCTAAGATCTTTGCCTCAAATTCCTCTGCATATGACCAGCAGTGGTCTTTGTTGTGCATCTTTCTTAAGAAAAAAAAAAAAAAAAAAAAAAAAAAAAAAAGGAGAGAGAGAGAGAGACAGAGACAGAGATTCATTTCCAAATTGATCTCCATTTCTCATGTCTTCTTATTGAAATGTAAATGAGCTTTGGTATTAAAAAGAACTGGACTTAACTTACAATTTTAGCACATAGGTAGGAGAACTTGAAAACACCTCACTTACAGCATTTAGAAATTAAGTTAAAACTGTCTATTTTCAAAGAGGATTTCCCAAATCGTCCCAGGGCGGATTTGCCGTATTTTTCAATGTTCATCTAAGAATACTTGCAGTTGTTAAAATATTTATCAGATCACATTCTTAATATGGAATTTTTTTGTAGCTTTGTGTTTCTTCTACTAGTTTATAAATTTATTTAGGCTAGGGTTTATCTTGTTAATTTTATTTGCTACTTCTCCTCGAAAGAGGACATGTGAAGCAATCACCTAATCATATACACATTGCTCTTTCTGGACTGTCAGTATCAGGCATTAGAAAGATCAAATGTATGAGTTGATACAGATTATGCATTCATTTCATCAATAATGTGCTCTTGTCTATTGTACAAACCAATTAACTTTTCTCCACAGTATTTATTTAAATTATGAAGTAAAAAAATAATGTCATTACTTTTTAATTTCCTCTTAGAGATATTGTGTGTGTCTATTTGGTGGTTGCAGGGAGGCGGGGGGTGAAACGTGTCAGTTTGGAAACATTTAGAGGAAAAATATCAAATGAACTTAATATTTTCTCAAAATGTCCTCATTATTGTAATTTGTTTACTAAACACCTTACCTCATTATACTTTTTAAATGCTGTGCGTTATATCCACTTAAATTCTTTCTTTCCAAGGAAAGTTTCAAAAGTGATTTAAGGTGTTTTGTTATTTTCTACCACATATGAGTGTTAGAGTGTTTTACAGTTACCAAGTAAATAATATATAATAGAGTTTGTATTCCTTGATTAAAACACTAAGAAATATTTTTAGAAGTTGATTTGTATGCAATAGTTTCAAAAGAAATAAAAAATAGAAAGCTTAACATTCTTTAAACTGTCTACACATCAAATAAATCTGACCCTTTCTGTAGCCTTTTCTATTTGTTGTTCATTTATCTTAGATGTCAGGATTTGTATTTCTAGGTGATCCTGTTAAATGTGGAATCACATTCAGAGCTATTTTAAAGCATTTGTAAAGACTAAGATTAGTTTTAACTTTAAATAATATTTAGAAATAGAAAAGAAAAAGTAAGTTTCTTGAACCTCTTCTATGGAATATTCTCTTTTGAATTGCATTTTTCTTCTTCTAAAGTAAAAGGATATATTAGCATAATAACAATAACACATGACAAAAAAAAAGCACCAATTCAATTTGTTTGCATCAGCTTCTACTTCAATCCATACAACTCCTTAATAAAACATACAGATTGTATGCACCATGTTTACTTACAAGTGAACAATCCCCCATTTTTATTTTATGAATCTCAAAAGACTATGCTTTCTATCATTAATCACTAAGATTCTTAGTTATACAGAAGGTCAATACGTATTTCTTGAACAACTATTATTTGAGCAGTTGCTTTTTTTTTCCATATTAAGGGTATTCATCACAGATAATTTAAATAATATAATAAAATATGACTAAAGGAAATGGATTATTGCTTCTACTGAAACTATTATAAGTTTACATAATAGCAGTTTAATTTTTAAAATTACATAAATAGTAATGGTTACCATTTGCTTCTCAAAAATATAAATATTATCATCAATATTAATAATAATACTATTGCTATTAGCTCATTTCATCTTCACAACAACCCTATAAGTTAGGATTTCATGGATGAAAATCTTAAGCCACAGAGAAGTTAAGTCATCTGCCCAAATCAAAGCAAGTTTTTAAGTATCTCTTTTTATCATTTTGTTTACTTGCCAGAGTCAGAACCTTAATTTAAACTGGTTTAGGGAGACAAATTGGAGCGGATTGGCTTATCTGTAGGATAACATGGATGTGTGTGGTTTCTCTTTGCTGCTTGAAATTAGGTCTCTCGCCTTACTGGCATGCTATGTTTGTCACTTCTGTGATACTGTGGCATGGGTCTATGGCAGCAGGCTCAGCACTGGTGAGCATCTGGAAGTGTTTGTGCATGGTATGGGGCATCAGGGCCAATGTTCAGTTAGTGGAGAGTGCCCGTGGAGAACGCTTTAATTTTTATTTCTTTGGAGACACTTTATGTGCAATCTGATCACTCCTTAGAAGGTCCTGGGGGTATAGGGCACCACTTGACCAACTTGATAATACACACCTTCCCTTAGCTTCCATCTGTCCTTATTTCACCCTCCTTAATTCCTAAACTCTCAGGGATCACTTCCCAAAATCAGTTATCTGCATATCAATTCTCACTTCAGGCTCTGCTTTCAATAGGAATCAAGATTAAAACACCCATACAGGATATACTGAGAAAATAAAACTATGGAAGCTTGGAAGCATTTTTACTAAAATTCTATGTTCACAAAGTAAATGTTATTTGAGTTCAGACACAACTGAAGCAAATTAGGTAAACACATTCTTGAAAATTAGGAAAATAAATATTATGCTTGACCTGATTAAAAAAAATACATAAATGTTGGCATATATGTGTACTTTACTTACCTCAAAATATAATTTCAGGGGCCCCTAGGTAGTTCATATGGTTAAACATCCAGCTCTTGATTCTGGCTCAGGTCATGATCTCATAGTTCATGGAATCAAGCCCAGAGTCAGGCTCTGCGCTGACAGTGTGGAGCCTGCTTGGGATTCTCTCTCTCCCTCTTTCTTTGCCCCTCCCCACTCACATGCACATACTCCCTCTCTTTCTCTCTCTCTCTCAAAAGAAATAAACATTTAAAAATATATATGTATAATTTCAGAGAGGTAGTAATATTTTAAAAAGTCATTTTTTTTCTTCTTTTTTTAAGAGACAAATATTTTTAATTAAAACTAAGAAATACCCACTTAAAAAAGGGATAAGGGAGAAACAAAACATGAACAGATTGTTCATATAGACACTAATTAATAATCAACATAACTGTATTATTTTAAAGAAATAAATGCAAATTAAAGAAATAGAAAAACTTCATCTATAAAACTAACAAAAATTTAGAAGCATACTATATAATACTCTGTGCTGGTTGGAAAATAATGAAACTGTCCTCTATTACTGTTTATGAGACAGCACACTTTAACTCAGTTATTATACTTCTAAATTATATCTCAGTAAGATAATGCAACACTCAGGACAAAAAGTTACCTTGCTTTGTAAAAATATTGTCCCCAACAATATATATAATAGCAGAAAAAGGGGAAACAAGCTAAACATTCACCAATGTTATGCCTTATTAGTTTTCTTACTGCTGTAATAAATTATCAAACTATAATGGCTTAAAACAACACAAATTTATAATCTTACAGTTTTGTAGACTACTCCAAGCTTAGTAGCTGACCAATCCATGATCTTGGGATTCCATCCAATCGGATAAGCATTCTACCCCTTGCAAAGAAGTAGGAGCGGAGGAGATGCTGGAAAAGGAATATAAGCCTCTCCTTAATATATATTTATAGCATAAACCTATAAAACTGCAGACCATAAGTGCAAAAATCTTCAACAAATTATTAGAAAATTAAATCCAACAATATATAAAAATAATTATACAAAGTGGGATTTACACCAGGTATACAAGTCTGGATTAACATTAAAAAATCAGTTAATGTAATCTATTACATCAACAGACTAAAAATCAAAGGATTATACCAATAGATGCATAAAAACCATTTGACAAAATCCAACATCTATGAATGATAAGAACTCTCAATAAACTCCTAATAGAGAGGAACTTCCTCGACTTGATAAAGAATATCTAAATAAAACATACACCCAATGTCAAACTTAGTAGTGAAAATCCAAAGCTTTTCCAGTGAGATCAGAAAGAAGATAAGAATGTCAACTCTTCCCACTCCTTTCCAGTATCATCCTAGAAGTTCTAGCTAAAGCATAAGACTAGAAAGGAAATACAATGTATACATATAGGGCAGGAAGAAATGAAAGTATCTATGTAGAAAATCCTAAATAATTGATTTAAAAAACTCCTGGCAGTAATAAAACAATTATAGCAAGGCTGTACAACACAAGGTTAATATATGAAAGTAAATCACTTTCTTATATACCAGCAATGAACAAGTAGAATTTAAAACTAAACACAATACCACTTACATTAGCACCCAAGAAAGTTAAATACTTAGACATAAATAAAACAAGATACATACAAATCCTATATTAGAAAAACTACATAACTCTGATGAATAAAATTAAAAAGCTGGAAAAATGGAGAAATATTCCATACTTATGGATAAGAAATTTTAGTACTGTCAAAATGTCAGTTTTCCCAACATGATCTATAGAATCAGTGCAATACAAATCAAAATCCCAACAAGTTATTTTATGGGTATCAATAAACTCATCCTAAAATTTATATGGAAAGGCAAAAGACTCAGAATGACCAAAGCAATATTGAAGGAGAAGAACACTGAGCCCTGCGTCTGGCTCTCTGTTGTCAGTGTGGAGCCCACCTCAAATCCTGTCTCCCTTTCTCTCTGGTCTTCCCCCCACCCACCCTCTCAAAAATAAATAAATAAACATTAAAAAATAAAATATTAAAAAAAAAGAACAAGTTGAAGGACTGATACTACCTGACGTTAAGGCTTACTGTAAGGCAACGATAATCAAGACAGTGTGATATTAATAAAAGAATAGACAAATAAATCAATGAACTGGGATAGAGAGCCTGAAAATAAATCTCTATAAATACAGCCAACTGATCTTTGACAAAGGAACAAAGGTGATACAATAGAACAAATATAAGGTCCTTAACAAATGGTGTTGGATCAACTAAACATCAACATGCAAAAAAAAAAAAAAAAAAAAAAGAAAAAAGAAAAGAAAAGAAGAATCCAGATATAGTTTTACACTCTTCAAAAAAATTAACTCAAAATGTATAGATCAGGGGCGCCTGGGTGGCGCAGTCAGTTAAGCGTCCGACTTCAGCCAGGTCACGATCTCGCGGTCCGTGAGTTCGAGCCCCGCGTCAGGCTCTGGGCTGATGGCTCGGAGCCTGGAGCCTGTTTCCGATTCTGTGTCTCCCTCTCTCTCTGCCCCTCCCCTGTTCATGCTCTGTCTCTCTCTGTCCCAAAAATAAATAAAAAACGTTGAAAAAAAAATTAAAAAAAAAAATGTATAGATCATAAAGCTACATGTAAATACAAAACTTTCCAACCCTCGGAAGATGTCACAGAATATCTAGATGACTTTTGATATGACAATGATACTTTGGACACAACACTATGAAAGAAATAATGGATAAGCTGGACTTCATTAAAATTTTTAAAATTCTGTTATACAAGGGACAATGTCAAGAGAATAGAAGATAAGTCACAGACTAGGAGAGAATATTGTCAAAAGACACACCTAAGAAAGACTATCATTCATAATATACAAAGAACACTTAAATTTCAACAATAAAAATACAAACAATTTGGTTAAAAAATGGGCCAAATATATTACCAAGAACCTTACCAAAGAAGATACAGAGACGGCAAATAAGCAAAGAATAAGATGTTCTACATCATATGTTATGAGGGAATTACAAATTAAACCACAGTGACATACCACTACACACCTATTAGAAGAGCCAAAATCCAAAACAGTGAAGTGTCGAATGCTGATGAAAATATGAAGCAAAAAGGACTCTCAGACACTGCTGGCATGAATGAAAAATGGCATAGCCACTTTGGAAGACAGTTTGGCAGTCTCTTACAAAGCTATACACACTAACCATATAATAGCACTCCTTGGTATTTACCCAAAGGAATTGAAAGCATGTTCATAAAAAAACATGCACACATTTATAGCCACTCTATTTGTAACTGCCAAAACCTGAAAGCAACCAAGATGTCCATTAATAGGTGAATGGGTAAATAAACTGATACATCCAGGCAATGAATATTATTCAACACCAAAGAGAAATTAACAAACCATGAAAAGACATAGAGGAACATTATAGATCTATTAGTAAATGAAAGAAGTGAATCTGAAAAGGCAACTATATGATCAATCTGTGTGATTTTGACTATATGACATCTGGAAAAGGCAAAACCATGGAGACAATAAAAAGATCAGTGATTTCCAGGGGATGGGGTGAGGGGAGGGATACATAGGTGGAACACTAAGGATTTTAAGGGCAGCAAATATGCTCTGTATATTATCAAAGTAGATACATGCCATTATAAAATGTGTACAAACCAACAGAATGTGCAATACGGAGAGTGAACCCTATAATGTAAGCTAGGGATTTTGAGTGCTTATGATGTGTCAGTGTAGGTTCACTAATTGTAATAAATGTACAACTCTTATGGGAGATGTTGATAATGGGGGGGTATGCATATGTGGAATGGGGGGTTTATGGGAAGTCTCTGTATGTCCTTGATTTTGCTGTGAACCTAAAAATGTTCTAAAAAAAATAAAGGCTTAAAAAATACTAAAACATAAAAACTTGATTCATTCCATCTGATCCTTAAAGGAAACTGAGACAATCAGGGAAATTTCATTATGGACTGAACATTAGGAAATGTTAAGAAAATGTTGCTAATATTATTATAGGTGCTAATAACATTATTTTTAAATGGTTGTTTATTATATAAATGTATGCAGGTGTTTGTGGGGTCATATACATGATATATTGCTTTAAATGACTTCAACAGAAGAAAGATATCCAAAGATATGTATATATATCAAATGTGGCCACTAGTAATTATTGTTCTGAGTAAAAAGCATAGGTAAAAATCTCTCAAATATGTATATTTGAAAAGTATTATAATAATTAAACTAAAAATAAAGTACACAGAGAGAAGAACTAGAATTAATTAGAATTAATAAGAGTGTAGGAGGTTTATCTATCCAGGATACTAAAGTACACTAACTCTAGATTAAAGCCTCCTTACTATCCTTGTGGTACTTTCAGAGGATGTTATCTTTCCTAATCCTTCAATTTAGTAAAATTATGACTCTTCAAAGACTTTCAATATTGGCAGATATACAGTACCATTCCCTTGGGCTTTAAAAAAAAACAGATGTATTTAGATTGTCATAACTTCTAGAAGAGGAGTGAAGTTGGAACTACCATTTACTAAGATAAGATTGGAGATACTTAAAATTAATCAATGGGAAGGCCATTTTCAACCAACAAACACCACGCCAAGAATGCTAATAGCACTCCCTTTAAAAAACACTATTATAAAATATTCTGAAGATGAAATGATCTCAAGGCATCCTGAATAGAATTCTTAGCTACTTGAAATTCTCGGACTCAGACCTAAATAAGCATCCCCATCGGCACCATTTTTTTTTTAAACTGCTATGATTTTACGACCCAGCTATTCAGTTTTTCAGAAATCCTTCAGATATTTCTACCATCATTGGCATTTTTAATTGCAGACCTTTTGCTAAAGGTCACTAGGGGAAAACCACCTCACCCAACACAGAATCCACCCAACCCAGGATCCACAAGCAGATGGACATAAACTTCTGCCTTATATTTCTATCTCCAAACTATTACCCCACACTGCCATCCTATGGCTTAATTGGTCCCCTTATCATCTGATTTTCTGAAAATAAGATTTTTAATTTAGAATACTCTTAGGTTTACAGATAATACAGAAAGTTTCCCACATTTAGTTTCCATTTATTAAATCTTACATTAGTGTGATATTTTTGTCCCTACACTGATACAACTTATTACATGTAGTCCATACTTATTTCATATTTTATTAGTTTTCACCTAATGTCATTTGTTATTGTTGCACAATCCCATCAAGGATACCATATTACATTTAGTCATTATGTCTTAGGCTCCACTTAGTGTGACAGTTTTCAGACTCTCCTTGTTTTTGACGACCTTTTCAGTACCTTTGGGAGGTACTGTACAAAAATAGTACTAAATAGGGGCGCCTGGGTGGCTCAGTCGGTTAAGCGGCCGACTTCGGCTCAGGTCATGATCTCACAGTCCATGAGTTCGAGCCCCGTGTCGGGCTCTGTGCTGACAGCTCAGAGCCTGGAGCCTGTTTCAGATTCTGTGTCTCCCTCTCTCTGACCCTCCCCCATTCATGCTCTGTCTCTCTCTGTCTCAAAAATAAATAAAAAAATGTTTAAAAAAAATAGTACTAAATACCATTTTTTAAAATGGCCCTCATATGGGCTTTGTCTTTTTTTCTCACGGTTAGGCTGGAATTATGGGTTTAGGAGAGGAAGGTCACAGAAGTAAAATGCCATTCTCATATCATATCAAGGATAATGGCTATCAATCTGACTAATCACTACTGATACTGATCTTGATTACTTGGATGAGGCAGTGTTTGTCAGGTTTCTTTACTGGGAATTTACTATTTTCCCATTTACTACTGCCCCATTTCTAAAGTGTATTCTTTAGAAGGAACTTTGCACAGGCTGCATTAAGGAGTTGGAAGTTATTCTCCACATTCTTGAGGGTATAATATCTATGTAAATTAATTTGAATAATTCTGTATAGTGATTTATCTATTTTCCCTATTAATGTATTCAATGACTTATTTATATGAATATGAACAAAAGATAATCATTTTATACTGTGGGCTATAATCAAATAGTACTTTATTTTACTGCTCACATTTTCCCACTGGGAACGCTTTCAGTTGGCTTCTGTGTCCCTTGGACATGTCTCATCAGTGTGTGTGTGTGTGTGTGTGTGTGTGTGTGTGTGTGTTAGTACTTCCTTACTTTCTTGATGCTGTAACTTTCTTACTTTCCTTACAACTCAATGTTTCATGCTCATTTTATATATTTCCTGCCCTAGTCCTAGATTCAGCCATTTCTCCAAGGAGCCTTGTTTCTGTGTTTGGAGAATGGTATTAGGAAACCAAGATCTGGGCCCAAGGTACACTGGCTACTGTGTGTCCTACCTTCCATGCTTCTCAGTTGACAGAGCAAGGAACTATATTTGTGTATATTAAGCTGTAAATACACACATATCTATAAATATTTCTCTATGTAACCATCTATATCTATAGTAAGCTACGTATGCATTCATACTGCAATCTCCCACACTAATCCATTATCACATGGACAATTCTTTGCTTCTTCCCTTTGCTTATCTCTAACATCTCACTCCAAAGCTAGGAAAACTGGCTCCTATCATCTGCCATTTATTTCCTTATTTGTTCAGTTCTAGTATATACTAGATGTTTGTCTGCATCAATTGATATAATTATATGATTTTTTATATTTGATAGAATATTTGATAGATTATTTGATAGATATTTGATAGCCTATTTGATAGATTACACTGATAGGTATTTTAATGTTGAACAATCCTTTCATCCCTGAAATAAAAATCTCACTTAGTCATTATATATAATTATTTTTGGGGGCCCATGGGTAGCTCATTCAGTTAAGCATTCTACTTCAGCTCAGGTCATGATATCACAGTTTGTGGGTTCAAGCTCCACATCGGACTCTGCTGACAGCTCAGAGCCTGAAGCCTGCTTTGGATTCTGTGTGTCTACCTCTCTGCCCCTTTTCTGCTTATGCTCTCTCTCTGTCTCTCAAGAATGAATAAACATTAAAAAGTAATTATTTTTATACATTATGGATCTTATATGCTAAGATTTTATTGAGCGTTTTTGCATCTATGATCATGAGAGGTTTTGGTCTATAGATTTCTTATAATGTCTTTGGTTTTGATATCAGGGTAATGCTGGCCTCATGGAATGAGTTAGAGGAAGGAAGTATTCCTTCTCTTTAGATTTTCTAAAAGAGATTGTACAGAGCTAGTATATATATATATATTTTTTTTGCCAGCTATATTAAGGTATAATTGACATATGACTTTGTGGAAGTTTAAGGTGAACAATGTGATTATTCGATATATGTCATGTGAATCATTGTGAAATGATTACTAAAATAAAGTTTGTTGACACCTCTGTAACTTCATATTATTACAATTTTTTCTTTTTTTTCAATATATGAAATTTATTGTCAAATTGGTTTCCATACAACACCCAGTGCTCATCCCAAAAGGTGCCCTCCTCAATACCCATCACCCACCCTCCCCTCCCTGCCACCCCCTATCAACCCTCAGTTTGGTCTCAGTTTTTAAGAGTCTCTTACGCTTTGGCTTTCTCCCTCTCTAACCTCTTTTCTTTTTTTTCCTTCCCCTCCCCCATGGGTTTCTGTTAAGTTTCTCAGGATCCACATAAGAGTGAAAACATATGGTATCTATCTTTCTCTGTATGGCTTATTTCACTTAGCATCACACTCTCCAGTTCCATCCACGTTGCTACAAAAGGCCATATTTCATTCTTTCTCATTGCCACGTAGTACTCCATTGTGTATATAAACCACAATTTCTTTATCCATTCATCAGTTGATGGACATTTAGGCTCTTTCCATAATTTGGCTATTGTTGAGAGTGCTGCTATAAACATTGGGGTACAAGTGCCCCTACGCAACAGCACTCCTATATCCCTTGGGTAAATTCCTAGCAGTGCTATTGCTGGGTCATAGGGTAGATCTATTTTTAATTTTTTGAGGAACCTCCACACTGTTTTCCAGAGTGGCTGCACTAATTTGCATTCCCACCAACAGTGCAAGAGGGTTCCCGTTTCTCCACATCCTCTCCAGCATCTATAGTCTCCTGATTTGTTCATTTTGGCCACTCTCGCTGGCGTGGGGTGATATCTGAGTGTGGTTTTGATTTGTATTTCCCTGATGAGGAGCGACGTTGAGCATCTTTTCATGTGCCTGTTGGCCATCTGGATGTCTTCTTTAGAGAAGTGTCTATTCATGTTTTCTGCCCATTTCTTCACTGGGTTATTGTTTTTTGGGTTTGGAGTTTGGTGAGCTCTTTATAGATTTTGGATACTAGCCCTTTGTCTGATATGTCATTTGCAAATATCTTTTCCTATTCCGTTGGTTGACTTTTTGTTTTGTTGGTTGTTTCCTTTGCTGTGCAGAATCTTTTTATCTTTATAAGGTCCCAGTAGTTCATTTTTGCTTTTAATTTTCTTGCTTTTGGGGATGTGTCAAGTAAGAAATTGCTACGGCTGAGGTCAGAGAGGTCTTTTCCTGCTTTCTCCTCTAGGGTTTTGATGGTTTCCTGTCTCACATTCAGGTCCTTTATCCATTTTGAGTTTATTTTTGTGAGTGGTGTGAGAAAGTGGTCTAGTTTCAATCTTCTGCATGTTGCTGTCCAGTTCTCCCAGCACCATTTGTTAAAGAGACTGTCTTTTTTCCATTGGTTGTTCTTTCCTGCTTTGTCAAAGATTAGTTGGCCATAGATTTCTGGGTCTAGTTCTGGGGTTTCTATTCCGTTCCATTGGTCTATGTGTCTGTTTTTGTGTCAATACCATGCTGTCTTGATGATTACAGCTTTGTAGTAAAGGCTAAAGTCTCGGATTGTGACGCCTCCTGCTTTGGTCTTCTTCAAAATTGCTTTGGCTATTTGGGGCCTTTTGTGGTTCCGTATGAATTTTAGGATTGCTTGTTCTAGTTTCGAGAAGAATGCTGGTGCAATTTTGATTGGGATTGCATTTACTGTGTAGATAGCTCTGGGTAGTCTTGACATTTTGACAATATTTATTCTTCCAATCCATGAGCACGGAATGTTTTTCCATTTCTTTGTATCTTCTTCAATTTCCTTCATAAGCTTTCTATACTTTTCAGCATACAGATCTTGTACATCTTTGGTTAGATTTATTCCTAGGTATTTTATGCTTCTTGGTGCAATTGTGAATGGGATCAGTTTCTTTATTTGTCTTTCTGTTGCTTCATTGTTAGTGTATAAGAATGCAACTGATTTCTGTACATTGATTTTGTATCCTGCAACTTTGCTGAATTCATGTATCAGTTCTAGCAGACTTTTGGTGGAGTCTATCGGATTTTCCACGTATAATATCATGTTAATTACAATTTTTGTATTAAAAACATTCAAGATCTAGTTTCTTAGAAACTTTCAAGTATATAATATAGTATTGTTACCTGTAGTCAGCATGCTGTCGATTAAATCTAAAACTTTTTCATCTTATAATTGGAAGTTTGTACCTTTTAACCAATATATCTCTATTTCCTCTACCGAATAGCCTCTGGCAACCACATTCCACTCTGCTTCTATGAGTGCAGTTTTTTTTTTTTTTTTTTAGATGGCATACATAAATGAGATCATATGGCATTTGCCTTCCTATGTCTTATTTATTTCACTTAGCACAATGGCCTGTAACCCACACATGTTGGAAATGGAAGGATTTGCCTTTTTTTATGGTGGAATATTTTATTGCATTTATCTACCACATTTTCTTTATCCATTCATCTATCAATGGACATTTAGGTCATTTCCATGTGTTGGCTGTTGTGAATATGATGCTATGACCAAGGGGGTGCAAGTATCTCTTTGAGGTAGCAATTTAAGTTCCTTCATATATATCCAGAAGTGGAAATGCTATATCATATTATGGCTTTATTTTTAATTTTTTGAGGAACCTGTATACTGTTTTCCATAATAACTGCACCAATTTTCATTTCTACCAATAGTGCACAAGGGTTCCCTTTACTTAAAATCTTGCCAACACTTGTTATCTCTTATCTTTTTGATAACAGCCATTCTAACAAATGTGAAGTGATATCTTATTGTGGTTTTACTTGAATTTTCCTGTTGTTTAGAAATGTTGAGCATTGTTTCATGTACCTATTGGTCATTTGTATATCTTTTTTGGGAAAAAATGTCTATTCAGGTCTTCTGCCCATTTTTACTTAGATCATTTTTTGTTTGTTTGTTATTGCATTGTACGAGTGCAAGGATGATTCAACATATTCATGTCAATAAATGTGATACACCATGCTAATAAAATGAAAGATAAAAATCATATGATCATTTCAATAAATGCAGAAAAAGCATTTGAGAAAAATTTACATCCTTTCATGATAAAATCCTCAATAATTGGATATAGAGGGAATAATGAAGGCCATATATGACAAGTGCACAGCTAACATAAACAACAGTGGAAGGTTGACAGTTTTTATTCTTGAGTCACAATCCCTTGTTCAGAGTTTGGACTCGAACCAAGTTTCAGTTCAAACCCATGGACTGAAGATGTGACCAGATCCCTAGGAGGAAGGACCCCACAACATATAATCAAGTATATATTATAACGATTCTCCCAGTCTTTCACTGTAGGTACCTAGAATCATTAATTCAGGTGACTGACACTAAGGAAAGGGGGCTACTTAGAGAGCAACTGGACACAAGGTCTGAACTGGCAAGGATATATGCTTAGCCAGAGGATTATCATGCTCCCCTTATTCTTCCACAGATAGAATGGGGGCTTATAGAATGAAGGCTTATACAGAATTCAGTATAAAGTCTCATTTCCATACTCAATCTACATGGTCTGCAGACCTATCAGGTATTCCTTTCCCTGGTACCTGAGTATATAATTTGGATCAACAACCTGGCAATTGGCAGAAATTTGGGGTGTGTGGTAAGAGCTATTATAATGCAGAAGACTAAGTAGAAGCCTCTGCAATCCCGCTCCTCACTCCCTGACCCTGCGTTGGAAAATATAGTAAATCAAAAACAATATATCCCAGGAAATGACAGAGATTAGTGCCTCCTTTAAAAATCTAAAGGAAGCATCTATGGAAGCCCCATTATACCTCCTTTACATTTGCCAGTCTGGTCCCTGTAAAAACCAGATGGAACCTGGAGAATTACTGTAAACTATAGCAAGCTTAACCAAGTATCAGTTCTGACTTTAGCTGCTCTGCCAGATGTTGTATCCTTGTTAGAGCAGTTTAATAAGGTCTCTGATACATGGTACACTGCCATTGATTTGGCATGAATTCTTTTTTATTCTGATCAGAGAAGAGGATCAGAAATAGTTTACATTCACATGGAAATGACAATATTTATTTACAGTTTTACCCATGGCTCTGTTAGCTTGCCCTCATATCCAAAGATATGTAGATTGTTTGAACAACACGCTGACCCATTATATTGATGGCATCATGCTCTTTGGAAGTATGAGAAAAATTAGCTAGTATATCAGCAATCTTAATAAGGTATTCTTTAAAAAAATGTTCATATTTTGACACTTTATTGAATTTAAGAGTCCAGTTATCAGGGGTGTGATGGGATATCTGTCCCACAGTAAAACGCAAACTAGTTCATTTAGCATTCTCTGCCACAAATACAGAAGCTCAGTGCTTTATAGGTATTTTTGGGTTCTGGAGGCAACACGTTCACCACGTATAGTATAGCCTTGGCCCAAACACTATGTGATCTGTTACACTGCCAATGTCATGACCACTAGAAAGCACTTTCGAAGTAATAGGCACTGAACACTAACTAGACAAAATGACTAACCTAGTTGGCATTAGCCAGCCTTCCGCATTGGTCATGCTGAAATTTGCACAATGGGCTCATGAAGATAATGAATGCCTAGCTAATTATTGTTACTATTGAATACCTCACATGCCAGCAATAGAAATCAGTGCCAAGCCAATAAGATGGTAATAATCTTGAGGAAACAAAAAACAGACAATGAGATACAAGTCAAATACATTGGTCTCCTTTCTTATCTATAAGGACAATCAGTTTTTTCTTACAGGCATAGACACCTATTCTGGGTATGAGTTTGTTTTTCTTGCTTTTGGAACCTCAGTCAACATGACTCTTTAGGTCTTAAAGAATTGCCTGGTTCACAGGTGTAGAATTTCACAAAATATAACATTTACAAAGGGGACTCACTTCACAGTGAAGGAGTTGAGGGAATGACACTACAACCATGGGCCAAACTGGTCATGTCAAGCACAGTACTATCCAGGAGCTGCAGAACAAAATGGCAGCCTGCTGAGAGCACAGCAAAAGTTTCCCCTTGGATGCAGACACATCACTGCAAGGATTGGGAGCCATACTTCAGGATGATGTATGTGCATTAAATCAGAGACCTCTATGTCCCAATAAGAAGAATACATGGTCCTGTGGTATCTAAGAGTGGAAGTAGGAGTGGCTCAATTTACCATCATTGCCAATAATCTGTTGAGGTACTTGTCCTTGCAAATCTTGGTTCTGCAGAATTAGAGGTCCTAGCCCCCAGGAGGGTATACTCCTGTCAGGGCACAGCAAGAGCCCCATTGAACTTCAGATGAAAAAAGTGTTTACTATCTTGACAGGATGAATGATCTTGGTTAATGGAATGAGATGAGGAAGATTTTATATAATTACATAATGTAATAAAACTGGAATTCAAGTGATCAACTTGAGTAACTTTTTGGATTTTCTTGACAATTTTACATTTATGTAACTGTGAATAAATATGTGCAGCAGCTTGGTCTGAGAAATTGTGATTACTATGTGGCCAGATCCCTGAGGAATGATTACCACACATTCTGACACCTGAGGAATGAAGATTTGGGTTTGCCACCAGGGAGACCTCTATTCCCTGACAAAGTGATAGAAAAGGTTAAGAAGAATATAGAATAGGCAGAGGAGAATGGGGAGTATAATACCAGTTACAGTCATGAGACCAAATGCAGTGATGGCGGGTGTGGTTCATTCCACTTATATCTTTCTTGAAGATTCCCTTCCAAAAGAAAGATCCATGAAAATGAAGTAGTTGTTTCCCCAAAACACATAAAACTGTGGATCTATGTGGAGCAAGGGAAGGACCCTGATGACCATGGAGACACATTGCTCAGGTCTTATTTAAGAGAACCAGCTAGAGGAAACATTTTTATGACAGTTTCTATCTGCCTCCCTTTTGGCCCACCATAGGGCTTATAATGAGGCTACACCTCTCCCACACTACCTCTAGCCAATTATGAAGGATGGTAGGGGGTATTAGAGTTGACTAATTCCTGCCCAACATGGAACTCCTCCAGAGGGTAACCTTTGTTTGGATGTTCCCTACTACCATAGCTAACTTTCTCAGAATGTTATTGTTGACTCAAGACTTATCACATCCAATCCTTTTTCCTTTTCTTTCTTAAGTTCCTTACCTGTGTTATTAAGGCAATCACTACCTTCTTGATCCTTCCCCATTTTCTGTATAGATATTCCCCCAATATATCTTATCTCTTACATATCTAATGTCATCTTGGTGTGTGCTTCCTGCAGGGCCTCCACGGACACAGTTACAAAATGAATATTCTTACAAAATACATAAAAATGCACAAAGTGAAAGAAAAAAAAAAGCAGATTCTTTTAAGAGCTCAAGTACAGAGCAAACTAAAATAAAATAAATTAAAACTACCTTGAAGTTTGCATATTGCTGGTATTATCTTCCCAGGAAAGTGATTAGGCATTCTTAGAGAAAATAAGGACAAGTGTTAGATCAGACAAAACTGCTATCAAATCCCTTCTGATTCTTCCAATTACAAACTGTGTAATTTCAGAGTCTGTGCTTCCTGAATTTAAAACTAAAAATCATAATAGTTATCACATTGAATATTTGCTGGAAATACCAGCAGTGCCATAATAGTGATTTAAGGTAAGCAGCAATGTGAAAAAAGTTGTTAAAGACTTTTTTAAATGTTTCCTTAACAAGACTATGAGGAATTTAATATGACAAAACTACAAAAGTTTAATCACAATACCTGAATAGGGTTAAACATTACAGACATAGTTAAAATTAAAGATGCCAGCTTAAACAATGACAGATTAAATATGGCCATAATTTATTTGGCACTCTTTCCATTGAGAGGTAAAATTTATTTTCTCTTCCCATGGATCTGGGCTGGCCTATCATTGTTTTGGTCAATAATGCATGGTGGAAGTGACGCTGCCAGTTCTGAGCATAGCTTTAAGCGTATCAGTAGCTTATAGTTTGGTCTATTAGAGGCCACCATAGAAGAGGCATGAATACCCTAAGACTATTACCTGTGAAGAGTTATTTTGAGGGAAAAACAAGAAGCACTGAGATGCCAGATATATAAGTGAAAAGGTCATTTTAAAAGTGCATCCTCCAACTCCAACGGTCCCAGATGACATCACATGGATTGGAATCTAACCACCCAGCTGAGCCTTTCCCATTTCTAGTACGATAAAATCATGAGAAAAATAGAATGTTTGTTTTACTTTTTTTAATTGGTTTATTTATTTTGAGAGAGAGAGAGAGAAGGAGGGAGGAGCAGAGAGACAGAATTCCAAGCAGGCTCCACCCTGCTAGCGCAGAGCCTGACATGGGGCTCGAACACATGAGCCACGAGATCATGACCTGAGTTGAGATCAAGAGTCGAACTCTTAACCAATTGAGTCACCCGGGTGCCCCTAGAACATTCATTTTAAACCATTAAAGTTTGTGGTAGTTAGTTGTATAGCAAGAGACAACTGAAACATTTAATATTTTCTAATCAAAACTGAAAAATAAAGGGAGATTTGAGAATTGCAGAGTGAATTTTAAAAGTTATTACTGTTGAAGGGTGATTCCTTAGACTTTATTTTTGACATCAAGGAAAATAGCATAAATTTTCACAATACCTGATAGTATATAAGTCAGACTAAAGTGAATTTAAACTTCAGCTTTGCCACATGCTGACTGACTGTACATTAAAAAAATTTCCAAGGCACATCTTGCTTATTAGTGAAATGGAGATATTAATAACTTCTAAGGTTATTGTGAAAGTTTAATGGTAAAATGTGTACACTTGGGTGCATTTTCTTGCATACAGCTTATTAGATGTCTCCATTAGCAACTATAGCTTACTTAATATTTTACCTCATTTATTTTGGAAATCCCTATTTGAAATCAGAACCACAATTTCTACTTCATTCTGTACCCAATCTGTATTCAGAATCATTCTGCATCTTTCCTGAGATATTGAATAGGTAGCTAATGTATTCTATTGATAATATGTATCAGATAGATGATTGCCCAAGTCCAAAGGGAGAAAAAAATAATTTCTAATGATTGCCCTTCCAAGTCAACAATGGAGACCTGAGAGATAGTGATGATTTATAAAACTGAAGAAAACAATGGCTTCCTTTAGAAAAGATGCATTGTTCTCCCCCCAACCCCCCGAAACCAGTTTTTAGTCGCTATACCAACGACCTGTATCACGAAGGAATGCACTGCGTTTCAGATTTTGGTACCATTCAAAAGTAAAATTCTATCTAATTTTTTCTGAGAAATCTGTCATGACTGCCTCTATCAGATAGAGTCCAGCAGAACATAAATGTATTCTTGGAGTGGTAATTAGAGAAAGTTTAATGGATGGATTGCTTATAGGGTTTGAGATGGGGTCAGGGGACTCACCAAGACTGGTAAAGCACCCAGAGACTAGCAGCTAGAAGCTACTCCCTTGCCAAGAGCTAAAGGGGGAGGGAGATTGAGAAGAGTATTCCCATTCCTCTAGCTGCTCCCAGAAATTTCTTTGGCCAAACCTAAATTGAAACAGAGAGCTAGAGGGGCCAGATGATGCAAGATAGCACGTATCATCAACTTCCTGAGGCACAGATCAGAGCGGAAAAGAGCAAATAATGTACTTCAAGGCCCAGGAAGAGAAAAACGAGAGCATTACCTGACTGTTGATTTCAATAGCATGTGTTTGCTTGGCTGCTCTGAATGACACAGAGCTTGGCCTGATGTTGAATACCTGTCAGACACGCTTGCCCTATTTGTATTCTATTGCCTTTTTCAAGTCAGCATTCACCAAAGACAGGGTGAAAGAAAGTCAAAATATGTAGATCTTAGAGACAACAATTCAAATAAAAGCTCATGAGTAATCTGAAAAATGCAAACTAAGCTTACAATGTGAGATCATATGCATGGATCAGATCAGCAAAATTATCAAGTTTTATATTACCATGGATTGGTGTGTGCATGGTTCCCAGGAACTCTCCTAACACTTTCTGTGGGAGTGTACATTTTTTTACATTAAAGACATTAAAAGAAATTTCATCCATCACAGCAGCCCCTTCCAGTACTATGGGAGTTGACACAATTGGATGGCCTGTATAGATCTAAAGGTCCTTCAGCTCTCATGCCACAGTGCAGCAATCCTTGTTCTTTCAGGAAACTGTGATCTGCAAGCTCTGAACTTCCGAGAGAGGCAGGTCCTCTCCTCTACAGCTCATTCCATAGTCGTAGACCTCCTGGCACCAGAAAATCACTCTTCCACCTGCACTCTCATCTGAAGCTCAAGAAAAAATTTTACGTTCAAAGAATCCCTCAGGCCCTGCAAGAAGGTTCCCTGAGCAATTGTAATTTCCGAGAGGAAAGAGAGAGTTATCAATATGGGCTCCTGCCATTTATCCAGAACACACTTTGCTGTGATAAAGACTTATTTTGGAGTGGAGGAATTTTTAGGGGTTTGTTGTTCTTATTGTTGTCTTTGCACTTTTCTGTATGCATAAATATTTTAGAATAAGTAGATATCATTTTTTTCTTTTTAAAAAAAAATTTAAAACTTTATTTATTTTGAGAGAGAGAGAAAGCATGAGTCAGGGAGAGGCACAGAGGGAGGGAGAAAGAGAGAATCCCAAGCAGACTCTGTACTGTCACCACAGGGCATGATGCAGGGCTTGAATCCAAGAACACTGAGATCATGACCTGAGCTGAAGCTGGATGTTTAGCCAACTGAGCCACCCAGGTGCCCCTTGTAGATATCATTTTGAAGCATACAAACTAAATAAAACTAACAAAAACAAACACAGTGCTTATTCCTAATATAACTTAAAATTTCACAAATAAACCAAAATTCTTTCTTGGAGATGGAAGATCACTGACAAGACAAAGTTAAAAACAATTAGTTTGCAAATTGTCCTCATTTCCAGAGATATAAATAATTGGTAAATAATTATCATTCTCATGTTATAGAAAAATATATGGAAATATGAGTTGGGATGTAAATGATCCCACTCATGAGAAGTGAAATGTCAACACATCAACTTTTATTTTCATATTACAATTAAAAAAAAAGTAAAGCTCATTTGTACAAATTAACTCAGAAGAAAAATAGCTACTAAAGCAAGTTCTCTTAAATCAAATCCTTAACTCTTCGAGGCTTTAGTATACATACTTTAATGTTTGTATTACTGACTTTTATCTTTGATATAATCAAATGACATTTTTTTTCTCAATAAATAACATTGTTGGTTATTTTATAAACCTATGACATGGAAGGGTGCCTGGGTGGCTCAGTTGGTTAAGCATCTGACTTCGGCTCAGGTCATTATCTCATGGCTCATGAGTTCAGGCCCCGCATCTGGCTCTGTGCTGGCAGCTCTGAGCCTGGAGCCTGCTTAGGATTCTGTGTCTCCCTCTCTCTCTCTCAGCCCCTCCCCTCCTCACACTCTGTCTCTCAAAAATAAATAAAACATTTAAAAAATAATAAAAAAAATAAACCTATGACATGGACATTGCTTATAAAAAATATAAATATTCTTCTTTTCAAGAATCAAGCATACAAAACTTAGAATATGAATCAGTAGCCAATGAGCATGTGACTTTAGTCCATTAGACTGGTTTAAACCACAGTCTTAGATAAATGGCCTCTTTATGTACCACCTAAAAATGAAAATTTTCAGAATATGCATTGCTCACATTATGTCTGTGAAAACTATCATGATAGTGGTTTTCATCAACTCTATATGGTTTTCAAGAAAATGAACACTGTATGCTCAAATGGACAGTGGTACTCACATTGTGAATGAGAACAAGAATTGATCTGAAGTACTTACTGAAAAATGGGGATTCCTGCACTTTATGCCTGGAATTCTGATTCAGGGAAGAGTTAGAAATCTATATGCCGTAGAATGAGTGAATGGAAGGTCATTCTAGTAGAAGGGGCTTATGAAGGTAAGCTTATACAGAAGGTAATAGAGCAATATTTTCTATTTTCTTACAAACACAAACAAGTTCTAAAAACATATACATAGCATATATATGTATATATATAGCATATATATGTATTTATGTTTCTTAATAGATATATTATATCCAGTTCCTATTTCCTTTATCATTTTTCCATGAAAGTCATTCAGTTTTCTAATTCATACTATGAAATTAAAACAATACTGCTTGCACAGTGGAACACTTAGAACCTTCTAATTCTGCCCTGCTTCTATTTATATTGAACTGAAGAGAAGGTAAATTGACTTTCCATTCTGTGGTGTCAAGCCTCCTAGAGAAGGCTTTGAACTAGATTGCTCATGAGGAGGTTTAAGGGAGAACACAGGGAGTTTAATATTGAAATTTCATTACATGTACAACATGAGGCTCAATGGATACTACTTAATGATAGAATGAATGAGTCAGGATGAGTTGTTTCTGTTCTAAATCTTGACAACGTCATACTTTTCTGCTATATCCATAGCATAAAGCAGTGTTTTCCAGCAAGCTTTTTACACACAGATAACTAGTTTTAATCCCACTTCTCTAATCAAACACTAAAGCTAAAACATGATGATACATTATTTTAAAAAATCACCCAAGTGGTTCTAATGTGAATATAAGGAAGTGTTGGTCTATAATCATATTTTATTTACAAATTTTCAAGTGAACCATTAATAAGTCATACTGTAAAGATCTAGGCAAGAGATACAGAAATTTAGGAATCATTAGCATGAAAATAATGACTGATAATTTTTTAGGCAATGATCCAATTAAAGTTATATACACTTTCTCTAAAATAAAAATAAAATAAATGAATAAATAACTCTATAAATAAATTTAATTAATTCATTAATAATTAATTTAAATTTTTTTTCAACGTTTATTTATTTTTGGGACAGAGAGAGACAGAGCATGAACGGGGCAGGGGCAGAGAGAGAGGGAGACACAGAATCGGAAACAGGCTCCAGGCTCTGAGCCATCAGCCCAGAGCCCGACGCGGGGCTTGAACTCACGGACCGCGAGATTGTGACCTGGCTGAAGTCGGACGCTTAACCGACTGCGCCACCCAGGCACCCCCATTAATAATTAATTTTAAAAAGGAGTGCCTGGCTGGCTCAGTTGGTTGCATATCCTACTCTCTTGATTTTGGCTGAGGTCATGACCCAAGGGTTGTGGGATCTAGCCTTGCATCAGGCTCTGCACTGAGTGTGGAGCCTGCGTGAGATTCTCCCTCTGTCCCTCTTCCCCACTCACACAGTCTCTCTCTCTAAAATGTAAATAAATTAATTAATTAATTAATTAATTAATTAATTAAAGTTATATACACTTCCCTTGAAGTTGTTCACATTATTTGGCGTACGGGGTTACCAACAGTGTTTATAATATATCTAATCTAAGGACTTGAAGAATTGCAAGCACATTTATGTACATGGTAAACGCCATGGATTCTAGGTTAATAACACCAAGGTATAGCAGAATACCTAAAACCATGCCCTTCAGACAATCCTTTTTATTTTATTTTTTTTTTAAACGTTTTTTATTTATTTTTGGGACAGAGAGAGACAGAGCATAAACGGGGGAGGGGCAGAGAGAGAGGGAGACACAGAATCGGAAACAGGCTCCAGGCTCCGAGCCATCAGCCCAGAGCCCGACGCGGGGCTCGAACTCACGGACCGCGAGATCGTGACCTGGCTGAAGTCGGACGCTTAACCGACTGCGCCACCCAGGCGCCCCTGGACAATCCTTTTTAAATCTTTATTTTCACACTCAGATTTTTGATGATGTTTAGATAAAAAGTATGAAATTGTAAATTTTGGCAAGAAACATGAGAATAGACACTCTGTACTTCCAAAATCTCTGTGAAGAGATTATTATTTAAAAAACAAGACACCGAATTAAGACTCAGATATAGATATTTAACAATACTACTTCTGCCTACAGATGTCCTTCAGGCAGATCCTAAAAGTTACTATAATATAGTTCTGGGTTTACCTAACTCATACAGCAGATCTTGCTTTTCAAAGTAGGTGCTACCAATGGCCAAACTACCAATACAAATGTCTCTAAAGCAAATACTCATAGCTAAGTAAATTTTATTAAATTTAAAGGGCATAAAAACATATTATCTTTGTTGTAAACTTAATGTGGTTTTAAAACACAAGTGAATTAAAATAATAGGCATAAAATGTAGCAATGGCCTTTGCAAATTGCAAAGATAGTAACTGGAATTGCTCTAGTTTACCAAATATGGTCAAAAAGAGATTGCAAATGTTATCTGCAGGTATGCATATTAGTTGTAAAAGCATGAAATTTTAGTAACCATTAAGAAGATTCCTTGTCCCCTTGGAAGTAATTCTGAATCTCACTTGTAGTATTTACCCCTTATTTAGAAGCACAGCTAAGATGGAATATAATTTTACTAAAATCTCAATTATTTTTTTAACATTTCTACATGCATTTATTGACAAACAACCAATATATATATATATATAACCAACTAATATATAGGAGGATATTCAATGCAATCTAATAAGCATTTATTAGGATTTGAAAGTGCCAATTTATTTAATGTTCCTGAGGAGGAGAAAGCCTTGTTTTTCTTCTTCAATAAATAATTTCTATTTTTTTAGATATGCCTGAAATAAAAGGAATCTAGCACATGCTTTTGGCCATTGCTAGATATTATATATATGCATTACATAAACTCATTAAGAGGATGTTAAACATGAAACTGAGTAGCAAACAGTTGTTACATAAATGCATTGGATTTTCAGTCTAGATTAATGAAAGGTATTTTACAATAAATTAGAAATTAGGCCTTTGGTACCAAATCATTGCTATCAATCACAAGACATATTGTCATTAATAAATATACATTATTCTGAATATTAATTTCCTATTGTTATAAAATGGCAGGCCAGCACAATGGCCAGACTTTTACTCTTATAAAATTCCATGATGTGACAGAAAATTGGTCTCAAAAGCAATGGAATTATTAAAGGAATAGAACAATTTCAGCAATGTTTTTTTTAAAATTATAAGTACATATAGCAAATTTATTGAAAGCATTGTGAAAACTCTCATATTTATACTTTATTTGTAAATAACATAACCAAAAATAAAAGTAACTTTGAGGATATTTATATGTATGTATATCAACTGAAAATGGATTAAAAACTTAAGCATAAGACCTGAAACTGTAAACATTGGTCTTGGCAATGAATTTTTGGATATAACACCAAAAGCATAGGCAAAACAAGTGAAATCAGTGGATTATATTAAACTAAAAAGCTTCTGCACAGTAAGGGAAATAATATGAAAAGAAAACCTATGAAACCAAAGAAAATATTTGTAAACCATGTATCTGATAAGGAGTTAATATCTAAAATGTATAAGGATCTCTTACAACTCAATAGCAAAACACCAAATAACCCAGTAAAAATGAAAAAGACATGAACAAGCATTTCTCCAAAGAAGACATACACATGGCAAGTAGGTTTATAAGGAAAGGCTCCATATCACTAATCATCAGGGAAATGCAAATCAAAAATAAGAAGACATCATCTCCTATCTGTTAGAATGGCTATTATTAAAAAACACACACATGCAAAAGATAAGAAGTGTTAATGACGATGTGGAGAAAAAGGAAATCTGTACACTATATGGGAATGTAAATTGGTACAGCCATCATAACAAACAACTACCATATGACCCAAATCCCACTTCTGAGTATATACCCAAAAGAATTGAAATCAGGATCTTGGAGAGATACCTGTGCTTCTGTGTTCATTGTAGGATCACTCACAATAGCCAAGATCTGGAAGCATCCTAAATATATACTGATGGATGAATGGATAAATAAAATGTAGTATATACATATAAATACAATATTATTCAGCCTTAAAAAAAAAAAAAGAAGCAAATACTGCCACTTAAAAAAAACAAAGATGGACCTGCAGGACATATGTTAAGTGAAGTAAGTCAGAGAAAGAAAAATACTTTTTGATTTCATTTATATGTTAATCTACATAGCAAACTCACAGAAGCAGAGAGTGGAATGTTGGTTGTCAGAGGCTAGTGAGTGAAGAAGGGGGAAATGGGGAGGTAATAGTCAAAGAGTACAAAGTTTCAGTTAGGTAAGCTAAATAAGTTCTGGAAATCTACTCTATCACCTAGTGTCTATAGCTAACAAGTACTGCATACCTAACTTTTTTTTTTTTTTTTTTTTTTGCTGAGAGTATAGATCTTAGGGGCCCCTGGGTGGCTCAGTCAGTCAAGTGACCAACTTTTGATTTTGGCTCAGGTCATGATCTCATGATTTGTCGAATCTAGCCCCAAGTAGGGCTCTGTACTGACAGCGTGGAGTCTGCTTGAGATTCTCTCTCTCCTTTGTCTGCCTCTTTCTTTTTCTCTCTCTCTGTCTCAAAATAAATAAATAAACCTTTAAAAAAAAGAGTATAAATTGTATATTAAGTGTTCTTAACACACAAAATAACAATAATTATATTAAAAAGGAAGGAGGAAACTTTGGGAGAGGTCATGGATATGTCTATGGCCTTGAGGATGGTGATGTTTTCACAGATGCATATTTATTCCCAAACTCACTGAGTTGTACACATTAAATATGTGGAGCTTTTTACATGTCAATTATAATTCAATAAAATTATTTGAAAAGCTGAAAGTTTGAAAAACAGAAGAAAATTTAATATTATTTACAAGTAATATTGTATAATTATATGCAATACAGCTATTGTGTAAACATAATAAACTCTTCAAATTAAAAGTGAATGGATATATATTAACTATATGCAAGTTAAATACAGACACAAAAAATATAATTGAAAAAAATGCCACGTATTACAAATAGAAAAAAATAGCAAAATACTAAAATGACAACTAAATATAAAGAAAATTAAAATTTATACTGCCTCCATGAAGAAAAATGACAACTTCAATATTGATGTATGGGGTTAAATAACGTTCCTCCAAAATTCATGTCGCCCTAGAACCCCAGAATGAGACCTTATTTTGGAAAAGAGTCTTTGAAGATATAATTAGTTAAGATGAAGTCATAGTGGGTAGGGAAAACCCTAAATTCAACAACTGGTATCTGTATAAGAAAGCTATTTGAGGGTGTACAGAGGAAAAGAAGTCCCTGTGATGGCAGAGATAGAGAAGATTGGAATGATGCAGCTACAAGACCAGGTAATAGCAAGATCAACCTGGAGCAATAGAAATTTGAAAGTAGCAAGCAAAGATTCTCTTCTAGAGACTTTAGAGGGCATATAGACCTACAGACACTTTAATTTTGGACTTCTACCATCCAAATGTGTGAGAAAATTAAATTTCTGTCATTTTAAGCCACCCAGTTGGCAATTATATATTATGGCAGCCCTAGGAAACTAATACAATTGAAAATATAGGAAAATATTTTTAAATATCCAACAGCTCCTATTTCTTGCAATAGCTATTGATATGTCAGTGTTACATGACTAAATATATGCCTTCGGTCATACAAATGTTGATTATGAAATGTTTGAGAAAACATCATGTCAAGAACTTAAAACAATTACTATCAATGTATTCTTTTCATGTGATGTCATTTATACCTGTCTTTGAATACACTGCATTAGCCATGGTTATAGAACAAGTGCTTATTGGATGACAGAGGGTTGGTTCTGTTTCCCCCTCCTATTACAGCCTCTAAGCCTAATCACAAAACATTTTGACTGATAGAATTATTTTAACTTTGTGGGCGTTAGGAAAAAGAAAAGTAATAATTGCTCCTAGGGGAGCAATCTCTATTTGAAGACTTTCTTAAATATTCTTTTTTTTTTTCTTTTTTTTTCTTAAATATTCTTTTATTAACTCAATCAGTGCAATGTTGCTAACCCATTACCAAAAATGGAAACTTGACTCTTATTCATTGACTACCAAGGCCAAAAGTAAAGCTTACTAGGCTGGGAGGGGAGCACATGCTAAGTTCTGAATTGTGCTTGTACTTACAACTTCAAGGTATAAGCACAGTAGAATTCTCAGCAGAATTCTAGCCTTCTAGCTGCTTTTAACAAAAGACCTATGCACGATATTGGTTAAATGCAAATCAATGGGGAAAAATAAACCATTTTGCTTATTTAAATACATTCCAAACATAACCGACCTCCAACTTTAGAATTTATCCAGGCATAACTCTTCCCTCAGCTCTGGGCATAGACAGAATCAAACACAGCTGTTTTTGATGACCAGAAGTATTGTGACTGAGCTTTGCTCTTGACCCAAATTATTGTTGAAAGGACTTAACTGAGTCAACAAATATTTGTATGGTGTCTTATGCTAAATAATTTGATCCTTTTTTTAAAAAAGTGTGTTGTTCATTCTGCTCTCATTCCTTTTATCACCACTGTTGTCTTTGTTATCATCACCATCATCACCATCCTCAGTCTGCATCACTTACTTGGTTTAATTGAGCTAGGCAATAAGGTTATAGCAGTGAATACTAATCTTATATTTGCTAGGGAAAAACAAAATGCACAGTTGCAATAAGTGTGATATGTGATAGATATTACATACCATTACAGTGTGATAAAAGGCAGCTAACTTGTATTTGGAGGTTCGTCGTTTAGTCAGGATAATTCCTATTTATACTTCTTATCTCAGGTTACTCTTCCATTAAAGTCATATTAGAACTGTGACATAAGGGAGAGCCTTGTGCTTTTTACAACTAAAGGAAGCTTAGTATAAATGCATCCAAAAAAAAAAAAAAAGACCACTCTGTGTAGCTCAAGGGACAGAGTTTAAGCCTGAAAGTTGTGATAACTGAGGCAGGAGATGCATTATGGTGCTAGATCATGCATGGTTTTGTAAACTCTGTTATTCTATGTAGATTTCTTTTCCAAAGCTAGGTTGAGCTTCTTTAAGCTTCTTAGGCTCTCTATGTTCTCTTTAACTCTCAGGCTGTGCACATGGTGGTTCTTCAGGCTATGATGAATCTATTCTCATTCTTTGCCTGTAGATCTCTAACCTATCTTTTAGGTCTCAGGTTGCATATCACTTCCTCAGGAAATCCTCACTGTGATATGGAGAATCCAAAGATGATCCACAATGAACAATACTCTATACAATCTCCACTCCTTTAATGTGTGTAAGAACTATGAATATGATGGGGTCCACTCAACGATTAGGTTACTAATCAGTTGACCTTGAGTTAATCCAAGGGGATACTATCTTGGATGAGATTGACTTATCCAGATGAGCCCTTAAAAACAGATGAAGTGGGGCGCCTGGGTGGCTCAGTCGGTTGAGCGGCCGACTTCAGCTCAGGTCACAATCTCGCGGCCCATGAGTTCGACCCCCGCGTCGGGCTCTGTTCTGACAGCTCAGAGCCTGGAGCCTGTTTCAGATTCTGTGTCTCCCTCTCTCTGACCCTCCCCCGTTCATGCTCTGTCTCTCTCTGTCTCAAAAATAAATAAAAAAAAAACATTAAAAAAAATTAAAAAAAACAACAACAACAACAGATGAAGTGTCAGAATGTGCTCTGCTTGACTTGGAAGAAAGCAGTCATATTATGAACTTCACTTTCAAGAAATCACAGGGAATCTAAGTCCTACAGCCCTGAGAAACTAAATTCTATCAGCAATCTGGGTAGACTTGGAAAACAATCAATCAATCAATCAATCAATCAATCAGCAACAACAAAAACCCTGAACTCTAAATGAGAATACAGAGCTGTATTCTTGGACATCTTGATTTCAGTCTTATAAGATCCTGAGCAGAGAACCCAGTTAACCTGTGTCTGGATGCCTGCCCCACATAAAGTGAAATCATAATTTTTTTACCTTAAGCTACTAAATTTGTGTCCATTTTTACAAAACAATAGGAAATGAATATCCTTCCCAAATACACTAGGAGTTTCCACTTATATACTACTATAGCACTCAGTGTTTTCTATTTTGCTTCCACCTGCACCAGTACTGTACCTGGCACATAATACTCACTCAGAAAATATTTATTAACCAAATGAGACATGGGGAGTCACCAAAAAATTTTAAGCATTGGAATGAAATGGTAAATACCCTGAACTTTAATTATAATTACAAGCAATTTTGTACATGACATGTCCCTAATATATTTGTTAGCTTCATCTTCCAACATTAGTAGGCTTTCTAATCAGAACCACATCTTTTGACATTTTTTTGACACTTGTGTTTCTCTCTAGGTGCTATTTCTCTGATGACACATTGTGTTCTCTCTGTCCTGCTCTCAGTTGCCTATTTTGCCCATTTTTTATGTGTTTACCTAAAGAACACTCACTCCTAAATTCTGACCACCCTTCACTGACTCAATGTACCATATGATCAGTAAAACCTAATCTTAAGCTCTGTTTTCCATGAAAGTCACCTTTAGTATGCAGAGGAGAGAAATATTCTCTTAGTGTTCCCAAAGTTAGAAATTATTTATACTGATACCTAGCTCTGGATTTTGGCAGAATGAAATATCACCTGCTTGTTGATTTCAGGCTTAGAATTGTCCACTCAATAACCAAAAGCATCAATCTTGGAAGCTATTCAGCAACTAGTGGCAAAAAAAAAAAAAAAAAAAAAAAAAGAGTAAAAGTAAATATTTTCAGTTTTAATTCATGTATGCATCAGATTAGATCTGGAAAAGATCCCTGATTCTGATATATTATGTGACTTTTATAGACTAAATACATAATTCTGTTGCTGTCATATGAATTTTTTTTTATTTTTGTTTTCATTTTTGTTTGTTTTTCAGTAGGCTCCACGCCCAACATGGGGCTCCAAGTTATGACCCCAAGATCGAGAGTCATGTGCTTTACCAACTAAGCCAGAAAAGTGTCCCCTATTGTTGTTTTTAAGATAAACAGTGTACACTTAAACTTTGCAGGCTTGTAAATTATTATAAATAAATTTCAAAAGTTGGTTCTCCCCCAAAAGTTTCATTTTAAACTTTCTTCCCCCTGAAATGTTTGATGTACAGTGGAAATTTTAATTTGCACAATTTTGCTGCACCTTATTCCACTTTACTCTCTTCTTCACTAATCATTTCCCATTTTCTTTCTTTTGTGATGTCCCAAATATGGTTGCAAAAATCATTACATAGCAAGTAATCCCTTAGGTGAGGCTATTACTGGCCTATAATTTCCTAAGAAGTTGTGGGTCATGAGGCCCTTTTAAGCAAGCTGCTTGAAAATGCACACAAATGAGCATATGTTATTAGTGAATAGAGTCCTCAGAGAGCCATTGTGGTGGCTAAACTTATATTATGGCTCATTCTCTGTAATTTAATTCCAAAGCAGTTATTGGAACTAGGAATCTAAAAATGAAAAATCTTTCTTTCAAATCTTTCTCTCTCTGTTTCTCTTTTTCTTAGTCTTTCATCAATATAGATGCAAACACAGAAGCTACAAGATGTTAGGAACAAACATGGAGCTTGTGAATCTATGGGTATTGGGATTTCTGGTATTCGTTCTCTCCAAGAAGGGGGAAGTATGGGTCAGAGGAAATTGAGATAATGTGTTGACTCTGGGGAAAGAGTGCCCTGCATTGTAGGGGTCACATTCGACAGGGCACAGATGAGTACGCAAAGAATCAAAAAGGTAAGAATCATGCACAGTGTAATTGTTACATCAAAGGAATACACTTAAACAAGAAAGCATAACAACACATATTTTTATATATCCCATGATGATAAATTCTTTAAGCATCTTTGTTCCTGGGGCTCCTGGGTGGCTTAGCTGGTTTGGAGCATCTGACTCTTGATTTTGTCTCAGGTCATGATCTCATGGTCATGAAGTTGAGCCCTGCCTCAGGCTCTGCATTGAGCGTGGAGCCTGCTTAAGATTCTCTTTCTCTTTCCTCTGCCCCTCTCCTCAACTTGCTCACACCCTCTAAAATAAAATTAAAAAAACAAAAACAAAAACAAAAACAAAAAACTTTGTTCCTGATAATATAATCTTTGTCATGGATAATAATATGTTTAGCAAAAATTTGCATTAATCTTAGTATAAATTCTTATAGAACACTTACATATGTAAATTTAAAAACAATGCAAAAGATAATTGATACATAATGATCAGTAAAATACAAAATATCACAACACCCTCTACTCAAACTTTTAAAATGTTTTTTCTTCTATTTAAAATATTGGATAGCTAAGGTTTTAAATGATGTAGGAATAAATAAAATTGTAAATACAAATAAGATTAATTAAAGGAATGATTTCAGACATTCAGAAAGAAAGACCTAATTTCTCCAGGATTGAAAACATTTTCTAGTTCACAGCAATTAGTCAAAGCTAATGAAAACAATAAAGATCTGCTAGCTAATTTATAAGCACAGCAGAACTCTACATCTGCATTTTGCATCAGCTATGAGAAGCCAGGATCAAAATGTGCTAGGTAAATGCCACAGAGGTCTCCATGTGCTACATGACCAATGGGGACCCAGTGGACAAGGTGGATGTCGTGTTCTTTTTTAAGCATGTGCCACTAATTGTCATTCAGTTAAAACTTAGTAATGTTTTACTTTGAAAATAAATTACATCCTTGAGTTTCTGTTAAGGAATAGACAAACCGGCTAGAATTCCTAAAGTCCATTTTGTCCAGAGAATGTTAACTGAAGTCTGGTGACTACATTTTCATTTTCTTTTATACTTTTATCAGTTGATGCAAGGCTGACATAACTTTGAAGTTAACGGGTTTAAATAAGCTCAACAGGTGATTCAGAGCAAACAAAATAAAAGAAAATTCCAGGCATTCAACAACACAGGATAAAGAAAAATAACTATTTTTTGAGAAATTTTACTTGCCTCAAAATCAAACTTATCCTGTGGCCCATGTAGATGATATTTTCTTTTTTTTTTTTTTTTTAATTTTTTTTTATTTATATATGAAATTTATTGTCAAATTGGTTTCCATACAACACCCAGCGCTCATCCCAAAAGGTGCCCTCCTCAATACCCATCACCCACCCTCTCCTCCCTCCCACCCCCCATCAACCCTCAGTTTGCTCTCAGTTCTCAACAGTCTCTTATGCTTTGGCTCTCTCCCACTCTAACCTCTTTTTTTTTCCTTCCCCTCCCCCATGGGTTCCTGTCAAGTTTCTCAGGATCCACATAAGAGTGAAACCATATGGTATCTGTCTTTCTCTGTATGGCTTATTTTCAATTTCAATTTCTAAAAAAAAGAAGCTAACATGGAAGGAAAATATAGTGTTGATTTTTTCAGAATATTTTGAGACTCAGAAAATGCAATTTTCTCCTTCCTAATCTATAGTTCTAATAATTCAAGGGAAGCTATTTTTAAAAACTGGAAGAAAATCATGAGTATTTATGAAACACCAAAACCTTATTAAAAGCTGATTATGGGCTAACGATATGTCTATGCATTGATAATACAAGGTAGATAGGATAAAGCGTAACTGTCAAAGAAACTTCAGTGTGGTATAACAAATGATTATTTAATTTTTTTAATATGATGTGGTGGCATAATAAAGCTATGCATGGAGTGCTAACAAGGATAAGGTAATATTTGTTTTAAACGATGTGCACAAATAAATAAAGAGTAAAAAAATTCAGTCTGTGGGAACTCATTTGTGGGAGATATTCCAAACCAAGAATAATGACATAGAAGTGAGAAACACTATACTATGTATAAAACACTATAAGTTATTCAATTTGTCCAGAATATGGAATATAAAGTAGGCATATAAAATGGAAGCCACAGCCAGATAAGTAGACAAGGGTCAGATTATGAAAGACTTTGTAAATCATGCTAATGAGTTTGCTAGTTTTCTTGTGACAGAGTTCATTAGTGATATTTGTACATTTTGGTTTTATATATATATATATATATATATATATATATTCACATTCATGACAGATATGAGGGAATCAAGATTCATAACTGCTAAGAGGCTACTGTCATTGTCGATACTGAAGATTATAAACGTCTAAATCAATTATAGAAAAGAGAAGATAAGGTCAACATCTACTTAGGAAATAAAATGAATCACCAATCAAAATGTTAGCAAGGGATTGGACCCATGATGACCAGCAAGAGACAACCAAAATGTAATTGAAATGTGACTATCGACATATAAGAGATCTAACAATAAAACTGGAAAATTGAGAAACAAGTAGTTTATGGCATATTGTGAAAAACCAATTACATGTAGACCCCAGGAGTCTTTGCAATTATAAATGTGCTCTTAAGTGAAAGAAGAACAATATTTTAAAATTGAAATGTAGACATGGTGAAAAAAAAAAAACCCTCTTGGATATCAGATCATCATATCTAATAAATGCAAGTTTGTCCTATCTACTTCCATGAATATTGCACAGTCTTCTGTTAAAGATATTAACACACTGAGAAGAATATGGGTGGCTCAGTTGGTTAAGTGTATGGCTCTTGCTTCAGCTCAGGTCATAATCTCACAGTTCATGGTTTCGAGGCCCTCATCAGGCTCTGTGCTGACAGTGCAGAGCCTACTTGGGATTCTCTCTCACTGCCCTCTCTCACTTGCATACTCTTTCTCTCTCTCTCTCCCTCTCTCTCTCAAAATAAATAAATGAACTTTAAAAAAATATATAGTATAAGATATTAACACACTGAAATCCCAGGAAAATAATATTCATTTTTATTCTTGTGATGAATAATATTAATTTATTAGTTTGGTATTCTCATCACTATAAATATTAGAGATGGCCAAATTTAACAGATAGGACAAGGACATCACAACACAGTCAAGCATAATCAAGTGTGAAAAAATGTGCTTGACTTCATTACAAGTTGTAGTCCTAGAAAAAAATTTAATATCCATTTATTACTCAATGTGATAAAGTCTATTTATAATGCTCCACAGCTAACATTTAACTTAATGATGAAAGACTGAATGCTTTTCTTTAACATTGGGAAGAAAACAAGGATATCTAGAATCACTATTTCTATTCAGGATCATGCTGGAGGTCAGTGCAATAAGGCAAGAAAAGATACAAAATGGCATACAGATTGGAAAAAAAAAAGAAATGAAACAGCAGATATGATTTTTTCCATAGAAAATCTCAATTAATCTACAAAAGAGGTATTAAAATTGATAAATGAATTTAACAAATTTTCAGGATATAAGGTCTCTGTCTCTATATATATTAACATGTTTATATGATAAAAAATAGCACTTTGAGGAGAAATTCTATTTATACAGCAGTAAAATCATTAAATACTTAGGCTTTTTTTTTTTTTACAAGATATGTGTAAGACCTATAAACTAACACTACAAAACACCTGTTGAAAGTAAAATAAATAAAACTTTAATAACCAGATCTACAAATATATATCATTCTTAGATTCCAATATATAATATTATTAAAATATCAATTCTTCCCAAAAATTATCGATACATTTAATGCAACTATCAAAATATCAGGATTTTTTTATAATCTACAAAC
The DNA here is from genome assembly GCF_028749965.1 of Puma concolor. Taxonomy (NCBI): domain Eukaryota; kingdom Metazoa; phylum Chordata; class Mammalia; order Carnivora; family Felidae; genus Puma; species Puma concolor. Next base: position 66,900,832 of record NC_141668.1, on the reverse strand, counting down.
TTTATTTACAATTTATATGGAAATGCCAAGGAAGAGAATAACCAAAACAGCTTAAAAAAGAAAGATAAAGTGCAGATGAACCTACATTACTTGATTTCAAGACACCTTAAAGCTGTACTTATCACGACAGGGTGTTTTCAGTGAAAAGACAGATAAATAGAGCATAATATTATAATAAAAGGAACAAAAAAATAAACAGAAGAGAAGTCAACCCACACATATCTGGTCAGTTGATGTTCAATCAAGATGTGAGGACATTTTAAAAGGGAAAGATAATCTTTATGACAAATGGTACTGGAAAAACTGGATATGCACATACAAAAAACTAACTTCAAACCATACTTCACACAACCTATACAAAACATACAATGGATTATAGATCTAAAAGTAAAACACAGTATAACTAGAAGAAACCATCAGAGAGTATATTTGTAACTTTATATTCAACTAAGATTTTTATGATGTTAAGAGAATGACTTGTTAAAGGAAGGGGGAAAAAGGTAAATTGGTCTTCATGAAAATTAAGAACAACTGCATTTTAAAAAACACTATCAGCCTGGCTCTGTTGCACAATGGATAGAGTATTGGACTTCTAAAAGACACTGTCAGAAAATGAAAATACAATAAACAGGACAAAATATTTGCAAATTATGTGCCTGATAAAATACTAACATTCAAAATATAAAAATCATTCACAAAATTCAACAAAAAGAACATAACCAAAAAACTGGCAAAAATTTTAACAGATTCTTTACAAAAGAAGTAACAGGGATAGCAGATAAGCACATGGGAAGATGTTTTACATCATTACTTATTAATAAAAAACCCACAATGACAGTCCACTACACATCCATGAGGATGATTCAGAGAAGAAATGAAAAGAAAAAGTCTGAGATATCTGATAAAAGGTTAGTATCCAAAGTCTATAAAGAACTTATCAAACTCAACAATCCCCCCCAAAACCCACAAATTATCCAGTTAAAAAATGGGAAGACAACATGAATGGACATTTTTTTTCTACAGAGGACATCCAGATGGCTAACAGACACATGAAAAGATACTCATCACTCACTCATCAGGAAGATACAAATCAAAACTATGATGAAATACCACCTCACACCTGTCAAAATGGCCAAAATTAACAACACAGGAAAAAACAGATGTTGGTGAGGATGCAGAGAAAAAGGAATTCTCTTACTCTGTTGGTGGGAATGAAAACTGGTACAACCACTCTGGAAAACAGTATGGAGTTTCTTCAAAAAGTTAAAAATAAAAATACCCTGTAACTCAGCAATTGTATTACTAGGTATTTACCCAAAGGACACAAAAATACTGATTTGAAGGGGAATATGCACCTTGATGTTTATAGTAGGATTAACAATACGCAAATTATGGAAAGAGCCCAAATGTTTATCAACTGACAAATGGATAAAATGATGTGTGTACATGCACATGCGTGTGCACGTGTACACACACACACACACACACACACACACACACACAATGGAATATTACTCAGCCATCAAAAAGAATGAAATCTTAAAAAAAAAAAAAAAAAAAAAAAAAAGAATGAAATCTTGGGTGCCTGGGTAGCTCAGTCAGTAAAGCACAGGACTCTTGATTTCAGCTCAGGACATGACCTCATGGTTGTGAGAAAAAAGAAAAGAAAAAAAAAAGAAATCTTGCCATTTGCAACAACATAGATGGAGCTACAGTGCATTATGCTAAGTGAAATAAGTTAGTCAGAGAAAGACAAATACCATATGATTTCACTCATATGTGGAATTTAAGAAAGAAAACAGTTGAATATGAGGGAGGGGAAAGAAGAGAGAGGCAAATCATACGAAACTCTTAACTATAGAGAACAAACTGAGGATTGCTTCTGGGGAGGTGGGTGGGGGGATGGGCTAAATGTATGATGGGTATTAAGGAGGGCACTTGTTGTATTGAGCACTGGGTGTTGTATGTAAGTGATGAATCACTAAATTTTACTCCTGAAATCAATATTACATGATACATCACCTAAATAGAATTTAAATAAATCTTTAAAAAACAAAATAAAACAAACAGCCTGACAATCTGAAGTTGTAGGGAAGATGTGGAACACCTCTACATCTCATATATTTCTATTAGAAATGCAAAATAATGCAGCAAAAGATTAACATACACTTACCATAGAACCCAGCAATCAGAATCCTATTCATTTGAAATGAAATTAAAATGAAAAGCTATGTTCACATAAATCCACATGTAACTTCTCATAACAGCTTTATTCATAACTGCCCAAGCCAAAAAATAATAAGTATGGTTCTCAACTGAGAAATATATAAACAAACTCAGGTACATCCATACAATAAAATACTACTCATCAATAAAAATGAAATGACCTAATTATAGGTGAATCAACACGACTATATTTTAAATGCATTATACTATATGAAAAAAATGGCTCAAAAATGCATTATTACATTTATATGACATTTTTTCAAAGGGAAAAAAAAAAACTATAGGGATAAAAACAAAACAAAACCAGATCAGTCGTTGCCAGGGGTGGAGGTGGAGGGAGGTGTTGACTGAAAAGGGACACGGGAATTTTTATTAATAAAGGAATTGTTGGGGCGCCTGGGTGGCGCAGTCGGTTAAGCGTCTGACTTCAGCCAGGTCACGATCTCGCGGTCCGTGAGTTCGAGCCCCGCATCAGGCTCTGGGCTGATGGCTCAGAGCCTGGAGCCTGTTTCCGATTCTGTGTCTCCCTCTCTCTCTGCTCCTCCCCCGTTCATGCTCTGTCTCTCTCTGTCCCAAAAATAAATAAACGTTGAAAAAAAAAAATAAATAAAAAAAATAAAGGAATTGTTACATAACTTGATGGTTAGTGGTGGTTAGCAAAACCTTAAACCTTTGTCATAGCTCACAGGACTGTACACTAACCAAATTATACTTTTTTGGTAACGAAGTTATATTTTAATAAAACAATAGGAGAAACCTAAACTTCAGATTGAAAAAGAAAAAAAAAAAACCCTGATGATACAAAGAAAAACAATAAAATATACTCATCGATAAAACTGTTGGAATTGAGCTCTCAAATCTAGTTTAAAGAAATTTGAAAGAAAATCCTAATTCAAGAGGAGAGAGCTCAGACCTGAGACCTTTCAGTGTAGGTTTGAAGGGGAATAATGGGGGATATATGAGACAATGTAGCAGGTGGAATGTGGGGATGTAACCCAGACTACACTATTGCCAAGAAATATGTGTGAAGCTATTCCAGCTCCAAGAAAGGGCCTCCATTTCCTAATTTTCCAATCCAGAGGTGGCAATATTTTTTTCTAATTTACCATTCGGTAGAGGGAAGGATAGCAATCAGGAGTTTGTAGATCCCTTTGTGACTTCAACCAGAGTATATTAAAAAGGCTAAAGATGAAATCTTTTACTGACCCCTATGGAACTGTAATTGCAGTCATGATCCAGATCTCTGATATGTCTCAACCACAGGTAACTCAGTTACTTCAATCCAGAATAATGTGAGCTAGCCACATTTGGAATACTTGGTACTTTTATATATTATTTCCTACACATTTCAAATTGCCATTAGTAATTCACTATAAAATATAAAATGGGAATTAATTTAAACCTGTGTTGGTAGTATCAATATGGGCAATTAATTAATTAATTTTTTAAAGTTTATTTATTTATTTTGATAGAGAGACAGAATCCCAAGCAGTCTCTATGCTGTCAGCACAGAGCCTGATGGGGCCTGGACCCAGGAACTGTGAGATCATGACCTGAGCTGAGATCAAGAGTTTGATGCTCAACTGACTGAGCCACCCAGGAGCCCCTCGTTAATTTAATTAGTACCTATATGGTAAGCTTGTTGGCATGTGGCTGTAAAAAAATATATGATTTTCATTCACTGTTAACATTGGAAGAAAACTTATTCTAAGCCATTATTTGGTAATGAGGCAATGTGAGTCCAAGTAAGCTCAGAGAGGTAAAGTGAATTTTCTAAGGAGAAACAGCTAATAAGCAATCAAACGGAGACTAAAACAAAGTCTACAGTTTAAAAGTAGATTTTTTTTCAGTATTTATATTAAAGTATTTCCATTTTTCTTTCTTTTTTAAACATTCACTTTTTGCCAGTAAGACAATATATTAGGTTATATCAATCTATTAGTAATTAATAAGGATAAATACTACTCAATTTAAAGTCAACAATCCACTGTGACCTCTATTAATATTTTGGCATACTCCTTTCTACATATGCATAATTTTGTATGACAACATGTAGACTTGCATTCTGCTTACTTTTGTCCTTACTTAACATGAACTCACAACATGTTAGAAGGACTCACAACATGTTAGAAGGATTTTTCGATGTTGTTGTGCCTCCTTGGTAATTGTTACTCCAAAGGTCTGTATAGAAATCTTTAAACGGATGTTACAATTTAATGATCTTTTACCACAGTTGGAAATTTAGGATATTTAGTGCATCAGTTGAAACTGTCACATTATCTTCAAAATCCAACAACACTGGACATGCTGCAGAGCTGCCTTTTGTAAAGCAAAACTAGTTGCCTAGAAAAGCCTCAACATAGAAGTCAGAGAAGATAATCTAAGGTCTAAGTAAAAAACACAATACATCACAGAAAACACTTCATAGTAATTGAAGGATGGTTGAAGAAAGTTTCTGACTCAAGAAAGACATTCTGGTTTTTATGCTCATTAATAACTCATGTCTCGCTCAGTAATTCTGTATTTGTTCTTTTTGCATCCTACATAACTCACTAGAATTCAAATTTTAGCAATAAACATCCTCTTTGCATTATGATTTCCTTATCATGCCAGTAGACCTCCCTGTCCAAACATTAACCCAATAACATTTTCTCACAGATATTCATATACTTTAAGGGCTGAAAAAGGAAATTATATGTTCCCTAGTTCCCCTAGGAGGCCAATAATTATTTAACCTGCTTGAAGCCACATATCTAATTAGGGCAGTGCCAGTTCTGGCTCTACTTCTCGAGTTCTTTTGCCTACACTAAGCGAGGTAGTAGTAGTAGCAGTAGCGGTTGTAGTTACAGTAATAATAGGGGTGGTTGAAGTGGCGACAGTAGTAGCAGTAGTAGCAGCAGTAGCAGCAGCAACAGTGTGGTAGAAATAGGGGTAGAAGCAGTAACGGTGGCAATAGCAGCAGTAGCAGTTGTGGTGGAAATAATGATAGTAGTAGAGCAGGTGACTTGTTTTGGTCCCTTTAATGTGATACGCGCAATCCGAAGACCTTGACATACTTTACCTCATTTCTGTCTTTAAGGAACACCTACAAGGTATGTAGAATCCATTCTTAACTTTAGATGACAAGATTGAGAAACATAAGCCACCTAGCTAATAAGTAGTGAATGTGGGACTCTAACTCTACTTCAGAACTTTTGTAAAATTTTCCATGATATTAGTAATAAAACATTTAATAGCAGAATAGTAAAATATGTAAAATAATACTTATAAGCATTAATATTAATAGTTTATATTTCATAATGAATGTAGTCACCCATACAATAATGATTTTTCATAAGAGTACCTATTATATTACACGTATTGTGACATGCAATAGTATATGCGTGGAAAAGATCAATTTTTATATGCAATGTTGACATCTGATGAAAGAAATGTTTTACTTTACAAAATTCAGATTTCTCAAATGTTAAAATTAGATCTTCTACTTTCCAATAATAAACAAGTAGAATTTGAAATTAAAAACACACTACCATCTACATTAGTTCCCTCCCAAGATAAAATAGATAAATCCAACAAAATGCACAAGATCTACATGAGGAACACTATAAAACTCTAATGAAGGATATCAAAAAAGAACTAAATCAGTGGAAACATATTCCCTATTTATGGACAGGAATACTCAATACTCTCAGGGTGTTAATTCTTTCCCAAATTGATCTATAAAGTCAACACAATTCCCATTAAAATCCCAGCAAGGTATTTTGTGAGTATCAATAAGCTGATTCTATAGTTTAAATTGAGTGGAAAAGAAAGAAAAGAAAAGAAAAGAAAAGAAAAGAAAAGAAAAGAAAAGAAAAGAAAAGAAAAGAAAAGAAAGGAAGAAAGAGAAGAGAAGAGAAGAGAAGAGAAGAGAAGAGAAGAGAAGAGAAGAGAAGAGAAGAGAAGAGAAGGGACGGGACGAGGAAAGGAAAGGAAAGGAAAGGAAAGGAAAGGAAAGGAAAGGAAAGGAAAGGAAAGGAAAGGAAAAAGGAAAGGGAAGGAAAGGGAAGGAAAAAATAAAACAGCCATCTCAGTATTGGAGCAGAAGAACAAAATCTGAGGACTGGTACTACCATACTTCAAGATTTACTATAGTAGTCAAGACAGTGTGTTATTCGCAAAATATTAGATAGACCAATGGAAATATATTTTAATGTGTTACATAAACATAATCAACCGATAATTGATAAAAGATCAAAGGCAATGCAATGGAGCAAAGATTGTCTTTTGAACAAATGGTCTTAGAAAAACTGGACATGCACATGCAACAATAATAATTTATATAAATACCTTCCACACTTCACAAGAGTTAACTCAAAATGGATCATAGACTTAAATGTAAAACACAAAACCATAAAACTCCTAGAAGATTACATAGGAGAAAACTCAGATGACCTTGGTTATGGTGATGCCTTTTTAGATAAAATTAGATACAACACCAAAGACACAACCCATGAAAGAAAAAGTTGCTAAACTGGACTTCACTAAAATGAAAACCTTCAGTTCTGCAAAAGATAATGTCAAGAGCATGAAAGGACAAGCCATAGGCTGGGAGAAAATGTCTGCAAGACACATATGATAAAAAAAAAATTGTTATCCAAAATATGCAAAGAACTCTTAAAATTCAGCAATAAGAAAGAAAACTACCCAGTTATAAAATGGACAAAGACCTGAAAAAAACATCTTAAACAAGACCATATACAGGTGGTAAATAGACATATGAAAAGATGCTCCACATCATATGTCATCAGGGAATGACAAATTAAACAATAATAAGATGCTACTACATAACTAATAGGATGGCCTAAAATCAAAACACTGACAGCATCAAATGCTGGGAGGATGTATAACAATTGAAAGCAATAGAAACTTTCACTCACTGCTGGTGGGAAGGTAAAATGGTACATCCACACTGGATTACAGTTCAGGAGTTTCTTACAAAATTAAACAGACTTACCACATGATCCAGCAATCATGTTTCTTGGCACTTACCCAGTTTAACTGAAAACTCAAGTCTACACAAAAACTGCACACAGAACTTACAGCATCTTTATTAATAATTTCCCAAACTTGGAGGCAACCAAAATGTCCTTTAGTATGAATGGATGAATAAACTGTGGTTTATGCAGACAATGAAATATCACTCTGTACTGAAAAGAATTGAGCTCTCAAGCCATTAAAAAAAAAAAAACATGAAGGAACTTTAAATGTATATTACTAATTGAAAGAAACCAACTGAAAGTGCTACATATTGTATAATTCCAACTATATGACATTCTGGGAAAGGGAAAACTGCAGATATAAAAAGATGTATGATTTCTAGGGACAAGGGTGAAGAGAGGGATGAATACACAGAGCACAGAAGATTTTTAGGGCACTTAAACTATTCTGTACAATACTACAGTGGCAGATACATACTATTATATATTTGCCAACTTCTACACATACAATGTACAGCACTAAGAATGAACCCTAATAGAAACTATGGATTCTGGGTAATAATGATGTGTCAGTGTAGGCTCACTGATTGTAAAAAGTGTGCCACTGCAGTGATCGTGGGAACAAAGAGTGTAAAGAAATTCTGTACTTTCCACTCAATTTTGCTGAACCTAAAATTGTTCTGAAAATAATGTATACTAATTTTTAAGTGAGATCAGAAAGTAGTTTTTATAAGATCATTCCCTTAGAAAAGCTATTTCTCCCTAAAGTTCATAAAAAATACTGTACCTGTAGCGGTGCAACCAGTGACCACAATACATGTGTATGCATAAAGACTTGCTATTGAATCACTGCCAAGAATTTTCATTCTTCCAGAAATACGGAAGAGGTGACTGTAATTGCTCAATAGCAAGAGCCAAGCCTTTCACACTGAATTCCTGATTGGCTCTTTCCCTAAAGCTTAACTATCAGTATCTGATTTCACATAAAGTAGTAACCTAAAAATAGCACATACATTTTTACTTCTCATCCTGCAGTCTTCTCTGCCACCTCAAATATTAGTTCTTGCCAGGCTTTTCAGAACTTTCTGTGACACTCAGAAGAGGCTCTTAATTCTTGGCTAATCTCGCCTGTATGTCTCGCAGGTGCTATAGCCTCATTTATCTTCTTTCTCGCTGGAGTTGTACAACCAAGAGCTGTCACGCCCACCAATAAATCTAACCATAATTGTGTTAAGAGCTGGAACTCAGCTTCAACTTCCCGCAAAGTCCATTTTATTTTCACTGTCCCTTGGGGGTCAGATAGAGAGGAATGTGGTCAGGGATTCACCAAACCAGAAGCATGTCAATTTTCTCTCCAAAGACATAAAATGTGAAATGCAGTTTCTAAACCCTTTATGCCTATGATTCAAAATTAGAGATTAATAAGGATTGACATTGAAATGTTGTAAAGAATCTGTAATTATACCTGAATAAAAGAACAGGAGGGAAAAAATGGGGGGGGGGGCGATTGATATGATGCCAGTCAGATTTTCAAAAAAATTACACAGAAATATTTCCCATTTCATTTTCCAAAGCTAGTAAAAGTGCTCTGCTGGAAAGAAACCTAATAACAGTACATATGCAGGTTTCCAATCTATGATTTGCATTGTGACACCCACACATACTCCACTCTGATCATGGTTCTATATATTTGATTGGAATGAGCTGCTATTAAGTGTGAAAGGACTGAAATGCCTGAATAATAGCTATTAATTATCACAATTTATTAAATGAAAAAAGGCAGCTGGGGCCTCAGTTTGTCTATGACACTACTCAGATGACGCTGTAGAAGAATGTACACATCAAAAGGCTTGGTTGTTTTTACAGTGTTTTACATAAATCTCAAACTTTCCTTTATAGTCATATTGTAATTGTTTTTTTTTTTTTTATCAGAAGTGTCAATGTTCAGGAGTCTTGACAGTGTCACATGTACAAAAACATATACAAAACCTAAGGGCTCTTCCATTGCCACTGTTCCCTAGTGAACACCCTATTTAGGAGGACGTCCATGCTCATTATGAAAGTACAAGAAAGTTGGGTAGAGAAACAACAACAAAAAAACTATACAAATGCCTCATATTTTGACCTTTCAAAGAGCAGTAATGAGTAGATGCTTGAGGCATCAAATGATGAAAGACGGTGGCTAAAACATTTCAGGAACGAAAAGTGTTCTACTCTCTCAAATTAGCCCTGGTATCCTGATCTTTATAGCAATGTTCTGCAGGAACGTCACAGCGTCTCTGTGACTGCTATTTCTGTTGAGCCCTGCCTATAAATAGAAACAGGCATTCTGACTCTTTTATTGTAACCATCTCATTACATTGCAATGAGTGGAAAACAATTTTAGGTAAAGAATAATTTTACATCTTTGTAGACAGGTCTATATGAATTGTCTGATTCAAACTGGGAGTGGGTTTTTCTGAGAATTTTCTTACAATTCCTTTTTCCTCTTTATACTAAATGTGTAATAGAAAATTCAGGAAAGTAGAGGTAGTTGATAAGGAAAATTGCCGAATTCAGGTATAGGCATTTTCATTTGAGTATTTGTTGTTTTTTTTAAGAAGAAAGACTTAATATTCAGTGGGAGATGGGAGTTGGAAAGTTGGGGGGGTGGACAACTTTACTTGGCAACAGTCTGGGAGTGAACACTGTTTGGCTGATAGCTAAAGTCGTGGGTGACTTTGCCCTTAGAGAAGGAGAATAGAGGGACACTCCCATTGATATGAATAAAGAAGGAAGATGAACCAAAATAAGGACTTGGATTAAAAGAGTTCTTTATGGGCCTCAGAATTTTATTTTCATTTTTCAGGCTGTACCGCTAGGACCAACAGTAAAGGATTAAGTTTTGTTGGCGATGACAGTTTACCTTGGTCACGGTTATTGTAGCTATCAAATGAGAGAGATGGATATGGTATAGCCAGAGGCTCCAAACCTCAACAACTGTTATCAAATATTGTCAATGCGACGATGGGAATCATTGGCACCTGACATTAAGTCAATCAAAAAAGAAATGCTATTTCAACTGCAAAATGTGAAGTAAGATTTTGAGACTCCTATCTAAGGAGATAAACCAGAAAAGGGAAGCTAAGGGAGATACAGGGGCATAAGATCAGGGTTAAGAATGTGGAAGAATTTATAAGGAACTAAAATCTGAGTCAGTACAAAGTCAGTACTGAACATCACTTTGAGATGGCTATTCAGCCAGCAAATCCAAACAAAAGGATTTGAAAGGTTTGCATTGCAGTTATACCTGACACATGCTAAATGATGAACAAATGCTTGAAACTAAAATTATCATTCGTATTACACTAAAAATAAAACTTCTTTAAACATAAGCAAACCTTTGCCAGTAGCATTGCAAAACCTGTCATTCTACTTTTCAAAAGCAGAAATGGATTTGTGCTCATTGACTCCTGGAAGAAGTCAGCCTCTGTCACCAATCAACCTGGGGCCTAGAAGATGGGGGAGATTTGTGAGCCTTACACCACATAGTTCCTGACATTCAGAGGCAGAACTCAGAGGCAGATGGTGGGTAAGCCATAATCCTAACTTCCAGATCACTGTTCCACACAAAGACGATATGACAGCAGGAACATCTGACCTTGCAGCAGGTGACATTATTCCATTCGTGCCGATTTTTAATCACTTTTCTGTTAAAACTTACGATTTTAATTTTATTTAGTATAAATTTCCAACATATGCAAATATGCCTGAAGGTATTTGTAATAAAGGAATGTAACAAATGTGCAATGAGATACTATTTTTTCTTAAACTGGTGGGGATGAAAACAGTTCATAATGTACTATGTGGTTGAGGTTGTAAGGCATTCTTATGTATTATAGGTTTATAACCTGATGTAACATTAAAACATTAAATAGATAAATACTCCTCCATTGACCCTAAAATTCACTTCTAGGAATCTGTCCCATTGGCATGTTCATATGTGAAAGTAATTATGTATGTACAAGTCAAATCATTACACTTTTGTTTTTTTTTGTTTTTTTTTTTGTTTTTTTTTTTTTTTGGTAATAGCAAAACTTTAGAAGAGACAAAAATGTCTTTTAGTAGGAAACATTCTATGAATTGATATTTACTTAAAGAAATACCACTCACAAAGAAATGTCACCTTTTATTACTGCCACAGAAAAATCTCCAAATAATATTTTAAGTGAATAGAGCAAGTTGTTGAAGAGTATTTAAAACATGCTACTTATTTAATGAAGAAAAAGTTATACACTGACAGATATATGTGTTTGTGCATATATGTGTGTTTTATATGTATATATATTTTGTACATATATATGCAACACATACACCATACACACACATACACACAACGAACAAATAAGAAATCGCTAATAGTAGTTGTCTTTAGGTGTGGGGAATTAAATGGTTAGAAAACAGGAGAAGGAGAAATAACTTTATCCTTTTTGAATTTGTACAATGTAATAGGGCTATATATTAAAAATATTTAAATACTTTTTTTTTTTTTTCAACGTTTATTTTATATTTGGGACAGAGAGAGACAGAGCATGAACGGGGGAGGGGCAGAGAGAGAGGGAGACACAGAATCGGAAACAGGCTCCAGGCTCTGAGCCATCAGCCCAGAGCCTGACGCGGGGCTCGAACTCACGGACCGCGAGATCGTGACCTGGCTGAAGTCGGATGCTTAACCGACTGCGCCACCCAGGCGCCCCTATATTAAAAATATTTAAATAAAAATGTATAAATCATTTATTAACTACTATTGGTATAGAGCCCAAAACTAGGGATTATAGAAAACAAGTTCATATACTATGCTTCCTGCCTTCCCCTTTACCTTAACTTACTATGCCCCAAATAACATAAAATGGGGACTTCTGTCACACATTTCATATGTGCTAGGATCCCTTGAGCTCTTCAATGTAAAAACTTACCTTGAATTCAATTTAGGGCTCTAAAATGCTAGACTTAACAGTGAATTCTTTACTTCCTTAAGTATTTCTTGCAAGCACTACATTAAAATCTAGGGTGAAGGCTGGATAATCAATTCTTCTGGGGATTCTACATCCTATTCTCATTTTTCTGAAGGAAGTTGCTAGCAGCTTCCAAACAGACTGCTGTTTTCTTTAATATTGTGCTGGTTTGTTTTTTTTTTTTCACTTTGTATATGTGTATATATACTTTTAAATGACATTGCAGGATTTGGCAACAAAGTGGTTTACTTGTGTATAAAAGCAACATTTATATTTTATTGAAAATCTTTTTGCTGCTATATGTATTGGTTTTTAAAAACAAAAAAAAAAGCTTTAAGCAACTTATGCTCAATATAGAAGAAGCAAAATGAATTTAAACAAGTATGGTGAAGAAAAATAAGATGGAGATTTTTAAGAAGAAATTATTCATGATATTTTTGAAGGCAGTAAAGCAAACTATATTCAAGGGGAGTCATGGGGCAGATGCAGGGGCCACTGCAATGAAGTCTTGTACTGGGGGAGAAAGATTAGGTTCAACTCTGAATACAGCATGGACAAGTGGGAATTTATAACCAAGGAGCAGGGTGGAGTTCAGTGGATAGAAAATTACTAAGAGGAAATGTAGCAGGATTCTCACAAAGAGAGTCATGACATTGAGGCTTTATTCCAGGAAGCAACTTTATTCACGCCTGTACCACTCAGTTGGGTTCCTTCCAGAAAAACTGACCCCCGAATGTCACGTGGCTAGTTTTCTATACATTTTCTATTTTTTTGTTTCTTATATATGGTAACACACACAAACAAACATGTAGTCTGATTAAGTAGTCTCAGTTTACAAGGTCACGAGGGATGTTGTCATGTACACTCATAGCCAGGTTACCTTGAGGTTTTTGTTGTTATTGTTGTTGTTTTTCTTTTCTCTTTTTACGGAGGGGAACCTACGACAAAAAACATCGAAGGCGAGGGGAGATTCTGATTAAACTAACCAAATAGGATTGTTGCTGAATAGAGGCCAGGGTGATCAGATATCACCTGGAGGATGAAGGTAACCATATATGGAAACTGGAGTTGGGGGTTTCTTACTAAAATGACTTAGCAGGGTTCTTGCTACAACTGGATTTTACTAGGAAGTGCAGAGGAGCCTAAAGCTTGGTCAAGTAAAGAATCATTGTCAAAATTTCTTTTTTGCAAGGTAGTAAAATTTTATGATCTTTTTTGATATTAAGGAATTAATTCCCACATAGAAACAACTCTGTAAAAGCTGATAAATTACTAAAGATATTGGAGATTTATACACACACATATATATATGTATATATATATATATATATATATATATATGTATATGTATATAAACACACACACATACATATGGGCATATATATATAGTATATGTGTGTGTGTATATATATGTACATATATATATGGAGAACAAGTTAAGGAATAGATTCTTCCATTTATTTATTAAACATAGTTTAAAGAGTTTATGTAACTTCTCAAGGTCTTTTAAAATCTATTCATATATTTTTGTGTCTCAGTGTTTTATGAATCCTAAATTTAGTGTTACAGATAATTGAGAATGTACTTCTAAGTACAATACGTTGAGTTTAATTTCCCTTTGACCAACATCTGTTGTAGTCCTAACCATTCCTTCCTTCTTTGAATTACAGATCTGTTTAACTGAATGTGATTGGAAGAATGGAACTTGGGCCTATATCCTCTGCCCTCTTAAGACAGGAGACAAGGTACAAGAATGATGCCTTACCTAAAAGTTTAATGAAGGTTTTAAATATTTTTTGGAAGGTTTAAATTGATCAATTTAAAATTTACTACATTTTTAAAAACATGTTTCTTCTCTTTGGTTGTTTTTAATGCTATCTAAAAGAGCAGGCATTAAGGTATATAAGGCCCAGCAGTTTCTAGTAGGGTACTGTCTTCAAGAATTAAGCAGTTCTGGTCTGAGCACCAAGCAGTTTTTTAAATTAATGAGTTTTACTTAACAAATGTGCTGCTTTGCGAAAAGCAGTGGATTTTGAACCAAAATGAAAATGGAAATAAACTTGCTGTCATGAAACTATGTCATTTATTAAATTTAAAATAACTCACTAATGCAATTAGACATAACTGCTGTGTTGCAAATGATTTAAGGTGCATACATTCACAATAACATTATAATACTGAAGAACCACTACTATATGAAAACTGAGGTAGAATACGGTTACATTTGCTTCAATGATTGAGATGTGGGTGATTCCCAGGTGAAACACAATTTATATAAATTTTAGAGATTAAGTTTTGAAAAATTATAGAATTATAGAATTTAATATTTCTGATGCAAATATGCCCTGTTATATAATGTAGATTATATGACCAAATCATATCAAGCTAAATTAATTATAATTAATTAATTATATTTCAAAGCTAAACTTAACTGAAAATAGATTGAAACGTATTCCTCTTGCATTGTGGTAGTTACATATATAAAGTTCCAAGTCAAAGAACATGCTTAGCCAAAGATCACATTTTGATTTTATGAACCAAAAACACCTGAACAGAAAAATCCAAAATCTCCTTGTAAAACTCACCGAGGGGTACCAAAACTTGTATTGCAACACAATTGCTCCCCCTTATATGGGTAGTTGAAAAAATGACTCCAATCTGGGAAAGATCTTCACTTTGAATATGTTATGCAAGAATTGTTTGTTTGTTCCAGAGACTATTTCTGTGATATAACGTGTTATTTATTCAATGTAACAAAGTTTTTTCAAAACTTTTATGTTAAAATATATTATTTTTTTTATTTTCCTCATTCCAATTCTGTTAACTATATTTTTTATGATGTGAATTAAAAATACCTTTAAAATTACTTTGCTTTCCAAAAGGCAGCCTGTTTTTTCTAGGGCATCATGGCAACTGTTTTCACTAGAAAAACTCTAGTGTTAAAATACTAGCCCCTGGGTGGTTCAGTCGCTTAAGCGATCTCTTGGTTACAGCTTAGGTCATGATCTCATGGTTCATGAATTGAGCCCTGTCTCAGGCTCTGCACCCATGGTGTGGAGCCTGCTTGGGGTTCTCTCTTCCCTCTCTCTCTCTCTCTCTCTCTCTCTCTGCCCCTACACCACTTGCTCTCTCTCTCAAAAATAAATAAACTTAAATAAATAAAAATAAATAAAATACTAGCTCAACTGAAATCATTGCTACATTTGACTAGTGTTTAAAAGTTTACTGCCTGTCATTCAACCATTTTTTTTTTAATTTTTTTTTCAACTTTTTTTTATTTATTTTTGGGACAGAGAGAGACAGAGCATGAACGGGGGAGGGGCAGAGAGAGAGGGAGACACAGAATCCGAAACAGGCTCCAGGCTCCGAGCCATCAGCCCAGAGCCCGACGCGGGGCTGGAACCCACGGACCGCGAGATCGTGACCTGGCTGAAGTCGGACGCTTAACCGACTGCGCCACCCAGGCGCCCCTGTCATTCAACCATTTACAGTACTATGGACTACTCAAGTTAATAATTTTAATAATTAATGTTAATAAAATACAGTTACTTTAAAGAGGCAAATTAGTGCCAGAACAAAGTAATTTATCTTTCAGACATTAGACATAAAAAGATAGTTGTAAAATAAGGCATATATATATATATATATATATATATATATATATATATTCCAAATATTTAATTCATACCTCTGGGGAGGAAAAAAAATATTCTGTACAATACAAGATTCTTCTGGCTGGACTAAAAATTACATTTCCATGAGATACATTAACAAGATAAAATCAAATTTAATTCCATACACAGAATTTCAGAAACATGAAATTCCAAGACAGGCAAAAGGGGTATATATGTCATCCTGAGCTAAGGAGAAGGCACTAGGGATCCAAGGTAGAGGAAAGCCATTATCCAGAAAGTGAGAGGAGATGTTTGCAAAACAAAGGTTGCCCTTGAATGCAGGTAAGTTGCTTATGAAAAAAGCAATCTCTGTTAATAGTTCTTTCCCCGGTACAGGTTCTCCTTTCTAATGTGAGTCTAGGCATTTGAGGGGACAGTGAAGAGCTTTCCCTGAGTTTGTTGGGTTTTGATGAGTTTTAATTCAAAATAATCCTCACGCAAAAATGTCCCATCTTGGGGAAGTCTGCTCTTGGCCTCTACAATACTAATTTTATTCTCTCTTCATACAGTTGTTTTCTTAAAGTGTTGTTTTGTTCACAAATTAGAGGCTGTAGATGCAGCTAAACTTTTCCAAAATAGGAACATTTAACCCAGACTGTGTTAAAACTATTTTAAACATTTCAATTACACACCTACTTGCCATTTTTCCTATGTCGAAATGGAGTCTCTTCATTCGTAACTTCACTGTGTTTTTATTGCTTTTTTTTTCCTCTGGGCCTTATTTTCCTTTACCTTAATTTAGTTAATGAAACGTGATTTATATGTTATTTATTACTGTCATAGTGATATTCATTAAGTATTAATAATCTAAGCTCCTACTACTTACTATCAGTGATACTTGCATGTTATCATAATTTAATATACAGTAAAACATAATTCTCACAATAGTCACACTGAAATCTGTAATAACAATGGAATGCATATGTCTGATGAGGAGAAAAGAATAAACTATCAACGGCAGAATTTGCTAAAGTAGCAAGAATCATAAGTTGAAGAGTATTCTCTTTTTAGTGGCATAGCCTATTAGGTGTTGTGATTGATCCCAAACTATGCATCTGAGTATAAAAAGCTAATCATTTGGTTAAACTATATCTGTTTAAAAATATCAGTGGGCTATATAATAAAAAATACCTAAGGCTTCAAAATGAAAAAAAAAAAAAAAAAAGCAGAAAACTTGAAATCAAATAGAGCACTAAAAACTAGTCTTTCCTTGAGATGAAATTCGAGTTTGGTTTCAGGATCTTACAGGGCATAAAGAATAGGAGAAAATGTCCAGGGCCTGCCCAAGTTAGAAAATCTGCAGGAGATACTCCCTATGAAATCAATCTCTCCTTGCCAAAACTGGAATTTCAAAATAATATACACATGTTGTATGGGTAGAACTAGAGATGAATTCAATCTATTAAACCACTGCAAGGGAAAGTGCTGACATATACTTTGGTGCTGGTGCAAAAGATAAATAGGATTCAACATCAAGATTTATTTTTCATTTTTTTTCTCTTTTTGAAATGTTTATTTATTTATTTTGAGAGAGAGAGGCAGTGCAAGTGGGGAAGGGGCAGAGAGAGAGGGGGAGAGAGAGAGAATCCCAAGCAGGTCCCATGCTCAGTGAAGGGCCTGATATGGGGCTTGATCCCACAACCCTGGGATCATGACCTGAACTGAAATCAAGAGTTGGACAGTTAACTGACTGAGCCACCCAGATACCCCTCAACATCAAGATTTCTAACTACAGAATAGTTTAGCAAATCTGCTAGGAAAATTCATCTAGATGGTAGTTAACAAACAAACAAAAACAAATAAAACAAAATAAAATAAAAACAATAATTTAAAATGATCAAGGGGGTCTATTGCCAACATCGTAGAGTAAGCTCCTACCAAACATACCTCTCCTGCAAATAACAACTATGCAATGGAAAAACTATATGCAAAAAAAAAACAAAAAAACAAAAAAACAAAAAAACAAAAAAACAAAAAAAAAACAAAAAACAATGAATTGAGGACACAGGGAAGTAAAACATAAGGCAAGTTAACTCTGGGGGGGGGGTAGTTAGTATTTAGAAAGAAAGAGTGACATGGATGAGTTATGCATTTTTATGACTGTTAGCCTTAAGCATTCCAAAAATGATACTACAGAGAAGCTAAAATTGCGATTGAAAGCCTACAGTCTTTCCAGCTTAAAGAAATAGAGAACAGAATTCAGGGCAAGCAGAGCCAAAGCAAAGTGAAGACAGAATTGCCCCAAATGATTAACACTGCTCGAATCTCTGGCAGACCCCTGAATCATGCATACATGAGACTGAGTCAAGCTAGGGAAAAATAATTTAGCTAAGATTTGAGTTGCTGACCAATAAGTGGTGTTTGCAGTTTGAGTCTATCTGAATTAATTGCCTGCTACAAAAAGATACAATGTTTTTTCAAAGAATATAAAATAATCCCAAACCTCCACAATATAACATTTGCAATGTACAGAATTAAATTCAAAATTATACAACACATAAAGAGCCAGAAAAAGTGATCTCTTCACAAGAGAAAAAAAATCAAGGGAGAAGAAGCACAACATGACTTGGATTTTGGACTTGATGTACAAATATCTTACAGAAGTCATTATGGTAGGTTCAGTGACATAAAGGAAAATACTTACATAAATGAAAAGCTGAGAATTATAGAAAATGCATATTACAAAAACTTGGTGAATCAAATTTATTTGACTAGAGAATACAGTATCTAAATTTTTAAAAATAATTAAATCCACGTTTTAGTAGCAGGAACATACCTAGCACCCAGATCTTAGTATTAATACTATTCTCCAATAAAAGAAACCAGAGCTCCTTGGAGAAATGGCTGATTCTAGGATTTGGAGACTCTTATAGTGTCAGAAAGTATTCAAAACAAAAACAAACGAACAAACAAAAAATTCACCAAACACTCTTTGGTAATGTGCTATGTTAAGGAACACGGAAGCCAACTGAAAGCTCCCAATGACAAAAGCAAGATCAATTTAATAAATAAACAAACAAACAAACAAAACACTATTGGATTGCAACTCAAAGCATGAAATAAATATCCATGAGTTCATATGTATGCAAATAAATGACTGGACAAATATGTAAATGGGAACAAAGAGACAAATCTCCCATGCAGAAGAATTTCAAAGAATTTTTGTACATCTTCATTCTCAAAGAAGTTGAGCATAACTTCCCACTCCTTAGAGTAGGATGTATATAGTGTCTTCCTTCCAAAGAATGTAATATGTGCATAGGTGAGGGGATGAAGAGATATAAATGCCCAGGTATAAAATAAACAAATCATGCTGATGAAAGGTATAACATGGGAATACAGTCAATAATACTGTATTAACATTGGAGAGTGACAGGTGATGACTGCCTTTATTGTGGTGATGGTTGAATCATAATGTATAGAATTGTCAAGTCACTATGGTGCACACTTGAAACTAATGTAACCTTATGTGTCAGCTATACTTATGTAGAGGACATGTTCTTTCAATGAGGAAAGCAAGATGAACAACAAATAACTAAAAACTGAAATAATGAAAGTATGTCCATTTTTAAACATTGTATAGAGAAGGAAGAAATGAGATCTCAGATCAGACCAAGTTGGAAAATAAGGGACACATGGGGGCACTATTTTAAAGTGCTAAAATAGGTTTATTCATTTAAGTCATAATTTACCTCATTTCCTCTCTTGAGATAAACGAACATAAAAGTTTTCATAATAATATCTTTAGTATTCCCTCTCTTTTTTATCATTACTGCCAATACATCATGTTATGAAGTTTATGACAGTAACAATAATTATTAAACACTTACCACAAATGTGAAACTGTGTTCTACATTTCACATGCAATGTCACTGTTACACTGTTATAAGTCAAGGTATCTTCCTAAATAGATTTTGTTTTATACCCATTTTATAGATATTAATGGTAATTTATTATAATAATAATAACAAAATGCCTAAATAATACTTAATGTGTAATCATAGTTTTAAACCCTTGTAATATATTAAGTCACTAAAGCCTCACAACAATCCTATGAAATATGTAGTAGCTGTGTTTGTGTTGTTTTGCTTGTCTGTTGCCACTTGACAAACAAGGAAATGGATACAGTGATGAAAATAACTGAATCAAGGTCACACAGTTAGTAAGTTCCAAGCTAGGTTAGAAGAATTTTTTTTTAATTTACTTTTATTTTACAAAAAGTTGTGTGTCCAAATTTGCTGACCTTTTCTGTGACGGTAAAAGACTATCAGTGGAATGTGCCCTAAACAAAAACAAAACAGTTAATCTGTCCTTTGCAGAAAAAAAAAATGCAATTTTAATGATGGGAGAAGGAACAATTGCTTTTGAAAGAATAAACTTCTGCTATGGAAATTACATTTTAAAAATATTGGAACTAATTTCACTGATGTGTGATTTTGTTGGAAAAGGCAAGTCTGATTTTTTTTTTAAATAATTGTGTATTCACAGTGAAACTTGAGAAACAAATTTTCTAACTTCTTTTCCAGCCTTCCATATGAAGTACTGGGATTTGGGGGCTCATCTGTTTTTTAAAAGCTAATTTTCAAAAAACAAAGGTCAAGTCGTGATTCTCTTACATATATAAAAACGAACCTTTATACATATATAAAAACGAATTTTAGTATTTAAAATTCTAATACATTAATTAGGAAACTGGTGAGATGTAACAGCCAGTTTAAAGGAGAATCCAAGAAACAAACACATTTATAGATTAGGAACACAGATAGGAATGTACAAAACAAGGAAAAGCTGGTTTTTCCATGGCAGAAGGGGAGATAGGAGGCTTGCTTGCCCCCAAACAAGTCAAAACTCATGCAACATGTCTAGAGACAATAATTATTTTTGTATTACTACCAATTATCTGTAAGTGAAGGAATTGCAAAAGAGCTCCTATCAATCAGAATCAAATAACTCGGAATGATTTGCTATGGACAATGCATATTTTCCAATCAAGGACAAAATGTTTCCTACACTCTAGAGACAAATGGAGAAATAACTTTTCAAATAGTTTGCAATTGGACATCAGAATAGATGGAAATCTACCCGACACTTTTTTTCAAATAACCTTTGAATGACTGATGATGGGATTAGAAAGTGGTTATCAAGATTTAATAGGCTTTACTGATATTGAAGTTATTTCACTGTATATACATTTCTTAGTAAGAAAATATAATTTGTGATGACAGCCATTGCAACACAATGAGCTAAATTGAGTATCTAAACTACAAATCTCTGAATCACAAAAATCTCAAACCAAATTTTAAAAAATACACAATTACACACATTTTTAAGCACAAGATGTTGTTTGAACTGTTAAAATAAAATGAAAAGTGTTAAAACGTATAAAATGAAAACAAAAACAAAAACTTCAGCTAAACTGATCCTATCACTTCTGACTTAAAATACTCAGTAGTGCTGTCTGCTTTCTGCTACTTTCCTGCTTTCATCATGGCCCCTCATCTCTCCTTTGTAAACACAAGCTTTCCTTCTCTGTGAAATCTTTGATGACTGCTCCAAGGTCTCTGAGGACCACTCCCCTCTCTGTAACCAGGAGCCCCTCTTGTCACTCAGCAGTGAGCACCTGTCATGTTGTATCATGCATGCATCAACCCAGTGTTCTTCCTTGCATTTAAATCATTGTTGGCTAGAAACCCATGTGTGCATTAGATACATCTTTGAAATGTTGGTATTTGAGCACAGTTCCTTGATCAAAGGAAAGGTCTTATGTGTTGGTGATGATATTGCATTTGATGTTTAGATTTTTTTTTAAGTTTATTTATTTGAGAGGAAAAGCATATGCACAAGTGGAGAAGGGGCAGAGAGAGGGGAGAGAGAATCCCAAGCAGGCTCCTCACTGTCAGCCAAGAGCCCGAGCCAAAAGTCGAATTCATGAACCATGAGGTTATGACCTGAGCCTAAATCAAGACTGAGATGCTCAATCAACTGAGCCACCCGGGTGCTCCCAGAGTTCTTTTTAATTAAAGAAACATGTAGCCTCTTTTACTAGGCCTGATGAAACTAGCTACAGGATACTCAAAAAATGACCTCTCTTCAACTCATGTTTTATTTAGACATGTCAGGTAATATTTTCAGACAGGAACTAATGTTCCATATTATCTTGTTAGTGTTCACCATTAATTCGTAGCTTGCTTCCCTGATAGATTCAAAACTCAATTATTAGCTGTCTTAAACTGGATTAGTCCATGTAAATAAACTGACAAATCAATGTTAAACAGTGTTAAACAAAAATAACAATGACAGCTAACAATTTACACATGAAAATGATTACTCACTCCAAGGCTAAGATATGGGAGAATCTATAAGAAAACACAAAATATGAATGAAACAAAAAGTCCCTAGAAAAATAGTTGGACTATATAAAGTAGGTGATGATTATTCATTCTTCTTTACACTTTGATATGTCATCTATCACTTGTATACATATTCATGTCTACCTCTATACGTAAAATTGAGGCCAGTGTTTTAAAATAAGATCACAGCTGTCTCTTCTCCAGATTTCTCTGGACAATACTAAAAAAAAGAAACACATTTTTCATTCTCCATTTCTACTAATTCTATTTCCACTCTATTTTTTTTCATTTCCCTATATTACTTGAGTACATTTTATTCCTATTTTAATCATATATGATTCTCCATTCTTCTGAGGGTTTATAAGAATGAGACCACCTCTTCTTGCTTTATGCATTAATGGATTCATATTTCCAAAAACAAAATTTCTAGACCTCTTACTTAATGCAATCACAAGTCAAGATTTTTAGAGTGAAGAAAAATTTGCACCCAAAGATAGGATCTCATTTTTAAAATTGTGGCAGCATGAAGAAAGGATTTCAGAATTCTAGTGATTTTCAAATGTCACCTGTGGACATAAAAATTAGCATCTTCTGAGTTCTAGCCAATACCTCCAGGATATAACACAGAAAGAGGAGAGAGGTATTACTAGAAAACTAAAACATAATTGGAGGAAATCTAGACTATAGTTGTTTGGGAAATGAGGGATAGAAAATAATTTAAGATAACTAAGTGATAACTTATAAATCACTTAATTTACACTTTTAATTTCAGTATCATAATAGACTATCTTATTCTTAGTGAAGTAAAGGGTTAATCCAGAGAGTTGAGAAACTGGGCTTCATAATGAGGTTTGGTTATTTTTTAGTGGACTGGACCCTGTCTTCCATTAGTTTCTTGAGGATAAATGAGTTAAGCTTCAGTTTGTTTAACATGAAATTAATGTCTTTCTTTATAATTTGTAAGGGATGATGAAGTAGAGTTAAAAAAATTATATACCTTAAAAATACACAAAATCCCACAGTTTTAAATGAAAGAATGAATTTGGCAAGTCAGAAACACATGTAACCTCTTGATATGAAAATGTTAAGGACATAACTACATCACAGTAGCTTAGGCTCTGAAATTATCTGGCTCATTAAAAAATGAAGTCTTTTTAATGAAAGCCCAAGACCAACCAAATAGTCTTTTTTGTGTATCTTTATACATTCATCTGGCATAAAAATTAAGAACAAAAGAAACTTCTTTGATTAATGACCTCTGCTAATCATTTCAGTAGAACACACGAAGACATTTTTTAAATTTTATTTCACTAACAAATTAAGTTTGTGTTAATCATAAGTGTCACTCACATGCAAATTATGCATAAATATTCAGGGTGATCTATATTTTATCAGTAGTAACAGAAAGCTTGCCAGTCAGTGTGGTTTTAAACAAGCAATTAGTACATAAGTTATTAAACATTTTAAACAAATGGGCTGCATCAAACCCAAATTAGGAGAGTTCAAAGAAATTTAACAGCATCTTGATTGCACAGGTGTCTGAACTGCTGAGAATTTCTGCATCCATAAAAGATAAAATGTTAGTTTTACATACACTATAATCCTTTTTCCAACCCCAGTTTCTTCGTAATCATTTTTTGAAAACCATTATCGTCACTGAAGACTTTGCTGTCATCCATTTTCTGGTGTTTGTAGCTTCTAAAATTCAGATAAATAAGGGAAGTCCAAGGGGGTTCAACCTCTGAACTTGAAGGTATAAAGCAAGATTCTCCATACCCCCAAATTAAACCAAGGTTATTTCTCTCAGCTGACCGTGTAGGACTCAAGGGAGGCTGGAGTTTGTTGAATGGTAGTACTGTATCAAAATCTCACAATCTGAGGTTTTATTTATACTTTCATCTTTAAAAAAAAAGCCCAGTTCAAGTCATAAACTTTTTGTTATTCCTTGGTAACTCTTATTTTTAAGAAATGGCTCCTCTAAGAAAGTATAGCTAGGATGATGACGTGAACTGAGAAATAGCTAATTGAGTCAGTTCCTCTAATAGCTATGGAAATCACACAATTTATTAATCCAAAATGGGACAGTTTTAAAAAATTACAAGCAGAATTCAAGAACTCACTGCAGTGTTATGTATTAGCATTGGCAATAGTAGGAAACCAAGGCTACATGGACCAGAAGCAAACAAAAAATTCATAATAAACAGCAAGAATGAGAGGGAAAGCATAGAGGAATAGGACCAAGAAGGTGCACTAGTCAATGTTGCCAAACTGCTTTAATAATATTCTGGTGAAAAAGAAGTAACAAAAGCAAAGCAAGCTGTAGCCATGGCTACATATTGTATGATATTTTCTCCATTTCATTTGTAATCACTATCATTTATCATATGTATGCTTTCAGTTCAGTCTTCTCCCTTCATCATCAAAACCACCCAGTGAGGTAGGTATTAATCTCCCTATTTCAGAGCCTACAGAATTCAAGAAACTTTCTGAGAAACTTTCTGAGGTATCTGTCTACCTCAAAGCCTATGTGGTTATTCTCTATAATTGTTTTTAATCCTGTTGATTTTTTTTTTTTTAAATCAAATCCCAAGTGAAAGATTTCCTCTACATATTGACAAAGAGAGGAACCAAAGCAAGGTAGATGAAACTTTCTTTAAAAAAAATTTTTTTTTAAAGTTTATTTATTTTTGAGGGTGCCTGGGTGGCTCAATCAGTTAAGTGACTGACTTTGGCTCAGGTCATGATCTCGTGGTTTGTGAGTTTGAGCCTCACATAGGGCTCTGTGCTGACAGCTCAGAGCCTGGAGCCTGCTTCGGATTCTGTGTCTCCTTCTCTCTCTGCCCTACTCTGCTCTGCTCTCTCTCTCTCTGTCTCTCTCAAAAATAAATAAACATTTAAAAAACAAAAAAAGAGGGGTGCCTGGGTGGCTCAGTCGGTTAAGCTTCCGACTTCGGCTCAGGTCATGATCTCACGGTTTGTGAGTTCAAGCCCCGCGTCGGGCTCTGTGCTGACAGCTCAGAGCCTGAAGCCTGTTTCAGATTCTGTGTCCCCCTCTCTCTCTGACCCTCCCCTGTTCATGCTCTGTCTCTCTCTGTCTCAAAAATAAATAAACGTTAAAAAAATTAAAAAAAAATAAAGAAACAGTTTAATTTGGGCTTTTTCTCCTCTCACAAAAGAATCATTTAAAGTTGCTCTTTTTTTTTTATTTTAATAGGTGGGAATAATTCAATCATAGGATTATTGTGAAAATGATACTAAATACATGTAATAAAATTTAAAATAGATGCTGATATATAATGGAAATTTAATACTTAATAATTGGTCAAATCGTAATTTAGAACTCCAAGAGCTACATATTGGAAATACAAATGACTTCCCACACTGCCACACTTTCCTAGGGCATCTGACTTGTCTAAAGCCCTAAAAGAGGAGCCCTCACTACTAACCCTGCCTCCCTGGTCAGCCAGGCTAACCAGCTATTGGCACCTGATTCAAATTGAATTAATTAGATTACCTGTTCAAAATTTGAAGCAAGGCCTGAAAAGACATCAGTTAGCTATGAGGTGTTGAATGGAAGGATCATCTAATCTTGGGAACTCAGCTTACTGCTTTGGATAGGCTATGATGAAGCCTACAAACAGATGAGAAAGGAAAAGCCTGAATGTGAAAGCAAAAGAAAATACAGAGAATATAAAGCAGCAAAGATGTTGAAAGGAAGGAAAGGAGAGAGAGAGAGACCCAGTTGCTATAAAGGCTAGCTATGTTTCCTTCATTTGGATTCCTTAACACTCTGCTCTGTTTACATAATAACCCCCTTCCCCATTTTAGTAAGTTTTTCTCAGTGTGTTTCACCTCTTTACAATCAAATCATCCTTGACTAAGGCAGGTTAGGGCCTTAAAATTAAATAAAACTACTAAGACTAACAATAAGTTTCCAATAAGTTTATTAAGAATCAAGCAATTTCTTTACCTCTGAAAGATAAATCCCCAAGCCTTGGTAGATAGGATAAGGAAGCAGAGTTACATAGTTAGCATAAAATAGAATCATTTAAACTTAGAAAAGAAAAAACAGTAAATGAAAAATTGATCCTCAGCCTCAAATGTCTGAGTGATCTTTAATTACAAAGACACTGATGATCAAATTTCTAACTCATAAGATCTAAATTTCCAGAGGGCGGATTTGGTCTGATTACCCAGACATGTATCCAATGTGTGGACCTCTTACAAGTTTAAGCTGTAACTTAGAAAACCAAGGTTTGTGTTGTTTGTTTTGGTTTTAGAAGAGTGCCATTAGAACACAGCATGGTCACTTCTGGTTATGGTATACACTGAGAAGAGAAAGATACTATGTGCATAACCCTATTGATTTATGGCATGTCCAATAGTAGCTGAAAGCTTATATGAAAAAATGCCCAGATACCAGTTTCTTTCTAACTGTGGCCACTGTTTTGAATTACCACAATAGATTCACTGATTTTGTACCCCTGAGCTATTTTGTAATTCCATTATACTATTTTTCACCAGCACACCTGATGAAACTATTTCTCCTTTCGAAGGCCTAGCTTCAACTATCTTGGAAACTTACAAGCTTCTGTTGAATTCTTCAGGTGCTATTATTAAAAAAAATTACATTTCATGAGCAAGATTATTTTAGGTGCCATCCAAACTAAATCATGGTATAAATCAGACTATGAAATTTAGACAGTTCAGAACAAAATGATTAAATTTTCTGAATCTAGGAATCTATGAGTACTGCTTCTTTATGACCCATTTATGAAGAACTTTCAATATTGGGTAGGAAATAATAGCTCTAGTTATGACCTGATCCTGCTGCCAGTCCTAGTTAATAGATGGCTAGCCATGGTTGATTTCCTGATATAAGCTATATGTATCACATTTTCCTTCCTGGGAATTAGAATTTAGAATGTACACTCCAGTTTATCAGTATTGAGTCAGAGGTTAGCAGAGAAGGATGGACATAAGAAAATAAAATTTTGAACCATTTCTGGGGGCGGCGGGAGAAGGAGGTAACAAAGCCTGTCATCCTAGAAAATAAGACAGTTGCATTTATTTTGGTTTCCAATTTCTGGTTCCAGGCTCTTTTAGGTCCATGTGGTACTTCTTGAATGTAATTTTCTAAAATTTTGTGAGATTTCTAGTATATTTTCTTATTTAAAACTAGCACAGAAGGGCACTTGGGTGCCTCAGTTGGTTGAGTGTCAGACTCTATTTTGGTTTAGGGCATGATTTCATTGTTGTGAGATTGAGCCCTGAGTCTGCCTTCACGCTGAGTGTGAAGCCTACTTAAGAGTTTAAGATTCTCTCCCTTCCTCTCCCTCTGCCCCTTCCCGGTTGCATGTGCACTCTCTCTCTCAAATGAATGAATGAATGAATGAATGAATGAATACAAAAAATTTTTTTTCTAGCAGGTAGGAATTTTTTCTCCATTGAAATAGTTTTTAATTAGGGTACCCAAAATTGTGTAGTTTGATGCTTTTGTTTTATCAACTATGTAAGATTAGTATCCTCAGCACAATCTAAATTGTAGCAGGAATTGAAAAATATTAATTAATTGATATTTGCTTTTCCAATGCCTGTGATTCAAGGTTTTATTCAAAGATACTTTTTCTGAATAAAGAAATAAAGAAGAATGGAGAAAAAAAAAACGAAAGAATTAAAGAAAGAAAAGGCAAATTATCCACCAAGTTGGAATTACTCTTCCCTTCATCCACAGTTTTTGGTATCACCCTTAAGGCACAGATATCAGCCATTTTATTGACTTTTACGTGCCTCTGAGGCAGAGTGTCTTGTGCAGTTTCTCTCAAAGAGAAGATACCGTGTGGACATTTAATTTAAAAGAAAAAGAAGAAAAGTAATGAGAATAAATTTATTTAGAATAATAATACCACAGCAAAAAATAACTTTCATGGAGTATATAAATACCTTGTACCAACTTTTAACGCAGTAGCAACATCATTCTCAACCCAAGGCTACAAAAAATGTAAGAATAACAACAGACTTACAAATCAGAAAAGAGAAAGAATTTGGTTAATTCTCAAAATAGGAGATAATTTTGTCTCTCCAAGAAATAGAATGTTTGCTATCAACTAAATTGTTTGCATTAGAGATTTAATGTATCTCTGGAATTAAGTACAAAAAAAGAAAAAAAGAGGTAGAGTAGAATAACCTATCGGCAAAAATGGCAACATGTTTTGAGACCAACACTATCCCATTAGCTGTATGTACTATGATATATAGCCTAATTTTTCTTAATAAAGTACAAGAGCTATCACATACAATATTTCTGTGGGTCTACCTAGCATACTACCTGCCTAACAGGAAACATAACTGAAAAAAAATGTTACCTCTCCTCCGATATTTTCTTGTAAAATTATTATTCCTAAATAATTTTAAACATAGTATGTTTTATTAATATCTTACTACCCCCCAAAAAAGCCAGTCACATGTAATTTATTCTTAGTATTTTTTTCAGTTTAACATATACTATTTGATAATTTATTTGGAATTATTTGGAATTCTAACGTCAGTTGAGAACCTACTGGTCTCATATGTACTCATAGTTATCTTGTGACCAATAAAAGTACCTACCACATCACTTCTTTGTCCCTCCATCCTTCTCTCTCTTTGCTTTCTCTCTCTCTCTCTCTCCCTCTCTCTCTCTCTCTCTCACATGCAAGCACACATACACTTACACATTCCCACAAAACTGAGAAAAGTACAGTGGGAATAGAGTCAATGAAGTGTCTGGCTTCATGTAGAATATTGGTTACATTGGTTGTAGTGGAAGTGGGTTTTGAGAGAGATGCATTTAAGTCTATAATTTTAGAAGTTTACACTGTCTACTCATGTTTACTACGTAGGGGAAATGTGGCTTAAAAGTTTCTTCAGGATCAATGTGGTATCTAACACATGGTAGTGCTGCATCTAATGAATAAATAATTTTGGATAACAGTATAGTGATTTTCTGGATAAGTGAATGACATTGAATAAATGAATGACTACTTACCTGAAGAGATAAATTAGCTTTACTTGCTACCCACTTGATGCTAAAATCTGCATTCTTCAAGAGTGCCAGTAGAGTACAAATAGCTCATGTTTAGTGATGTGCATAAATGGTCATTAGCAAGAAGATTTCAGTGAGAGCAAATTTTGTCAAACATAGTCTGAGCAAACTAAGTGAAACATTTAAAAATGTTTCTGTAGAGGGCAAATATTTCAATGGGAAAATCAAAATTAGACTATTTTAAAGAAGAATTTAGGCTTTACAAAATGAATTCTGTGGAAGAGTTTATCTAGATTGCTATTAAGCAAACGTGGTTTACTGAATTTGTTTTCCCTATATAAAATATGTAGCATTTTCATACTCTCAGACATTTAAGAATATTGGCAGGCTTATTTCAAGTTATTAAATGTCAGAAAAGTGTCCATGACCAACATGAGAAAACAGGCTCTTCATGCTTTTCAACGCTCAAAACATATTCAAATGTAAAAATCCAATAATTTAATTGCAATAACAAACTCAGTGATGTGTGTTTATCTTGCTTTTACACACAGGGATTTACTAGAAATCACCTTATGGAAAAGTAGTTCTATGTGCTAAAGCCCAAATTCAATGGAGCACTACACATAAAAGTTATTAAAATCAAATGGTTCTTTTAAACTTTAAATTTAAACCCGGAGAGCTAGATAATCCAAAAGGAAATTAAAGGAAATGTCCTTCTGGGAAATAGTCAAACTGCATTTGGGGAAAAAATGTTAAGTGATAGGACACCTCCTCCAGACAGAAGGAAATCCCAATTTCAGCAAAAGGAATTATATTTATTCATGTGCATTGGAACTGCACAAATAAATTTATTTTTAAAAATTAATTTAAAAGGCTTATAAAATGAACTTAACTGAAAGGAGAAATTAATTTTCCTTATGTTCTGAACTTGTACCTTACTAATGTCAACTTTTACCAGAAAACAATTCTCAGTACTGACAGTTCTTAAATGTAATCCCAGCCTCTTACAATGATAAATAGAAATATTATAAAATGCCTCTCCCACACTGAACAAGTTCTCAAGAGATATGTAGTCTTTAATTTATAGTTTCCATAATTTTTTCTATAGGCTTAGCTCTTTAGCAATTAACAATGAATAGATCACAAAAGGTAACTTAACATGTTATTCTTTCATATATTAAAATTGTACTTTTTTCATGTCCATCTATTTATCTATGTATGTATACTTAAACATATGCATTTATGGAGCATTCAACATTTGAAGCAGGCTTGGAATATTTAGAAAATATGATAATGTGCTATGCCCTAAGGAAACCACCACCAATTCTTAACAAAAAGGCCATTCCCAAACCATAAAGTATCAGTATTATATATTAGGTGAAGTAAACAAACAAAATCACACAAGCTGAGTGTTAAATTCTCAAGTAACTGCAGTGTCAAAGAGAAGCTCATGCACTCTGAAAATACATTAAAAACTGAATATGTAAGAAATTCATATCAAAAGTTATAATATTTATGTAAATGACTAAGTCCTTGGTCTTTATTGACAAAATAAATTAAATTATTGAGTATTAAATTTTGAGAAAAATATTTAATTTTTGTATAATATTAATTTAATATATATGTTGCATAATTATTTACCTTAAAAACTAAATGCAAAAATGAATAAGTTAGAAATAATGATATACAAGTATATATTTTAGTTACCTAACATATCACATATGAATATATATAACATAGTCATTAATAAATTGATTATGAAAAAATATTAAATATTAAAATTAATTAGAAAAAATGCAGTATAGTAACTCATGGTAATTAGATTTGATAAATGGAAGCATAAACTAATTCTTTATTTTTTAATATGTAATTATATATATTTTTTTTTCCAATATATGAAATTTACTGTCAAATTGGCTTCCATACAACACCCAGTGCTCATCCCAAAAGGTGCCCTCCTCAATACCCATCACCCATAAACTAATTCTTTAGAAAAAGTCAACAACACATTCAAAGCCTTCACACATATAATTAATTTAAAAGAGAGAAACTACATTTTAAAATTTTGAAATAAAATTAGAATAAAGTGTGCATGAATAATTTTAGAAAGTACTATATATAAAACTTTGCCAAGATAAACATTAAAATCAGTAATATGGTCATTTTGTGTGTGTGTGTGTGTGTGTGTGTGTGTGTGTAAGTTATACATTGCCAAAATTACCTAAGCAAAATGAGCATTTCAAAAATGTTGAAATGCTTCAAGAATTTATCAGGAAATTAACCTTCTTTTGCCCTGAATGATGAGGATTCATGAAGTTTTAAGAAACTATTTTTCTTAAGTAGATGATTAATTCTCATGCTAAATATGCTATATGAAATTGTTAAATATACTATATAAACTTGTTCGTATATATAAACACTAAAAACTGTTAAAGTCATGTTATGATGTTTATTTAGCTTTTTATTTTTTTTTTTTATTTTATTTTTTTTTAATTTTTTTTCAACGTTTATTTATTTTTGGGACAGAGAGAGACAGAGCATGAACGGGGGAGGGGCAGAGAGAGAGGGAGACACAGAATCGGAAACAGGCTCCAGGCTCTGAGCCATCAGCCCAGAGCCTGACGCGGGGCTCGAACTCACGGACCGCGAGATCGTGACCTGGCTGAAGTCAGACGCTTAACCGACTGCGCCACCCAGGCGCCCCTATTTAGCTTTTTAAAATGATTGAACAAACAAGGGTGGTGAAGAAAATTTGAAAAGCAAGGTTTTGTTGGAGAGGAAACAGGAGAACAAATACTGCCAGGTATCTAAACACATGTCTGTAGAAGAATTATGAAAATATGATACCAGTGAAAGTGGTCTACAGTGATGCATACCTACAAAAGAAGAAACAAGTGAAGAAACAAGCACAAAGCAGAACCACACCTATAAATACAGAAAACAGCAGGTGAAGGTGGTGGTTGGGCAGAATGGGCAAAGGGTACACACACAGGAAGATTACAAAGGCCTCCAGGTATGGAATGAGTAAGTCACAGGAATAAAAGTCACAACATAAGGAATCTAGTCAACACTGTAATAGCAATGTAACGGAACACAGTGGCTTGTGGTGAACACAGCTTAATGTATTAAGTTGTCAAATCGCTAAGTTGTATAACTGACACTAAAGTAACATTGTGCATCAACTATACTCAAATTTTAAAAATTAATTAATTAATTCATGGCATTGACAAAAAAGAAACAAATGCTGAAGTAGATCTCACTGATTTTAAAAAATTAGGGAAGGATTATGACCTCACAAACTGTTCAGGGAACAAGTAACTCTTTGCCTTAGTTCTCATGAAAAAAGTATCATTTAAGATCTCTACTTTATCCCAAAATAAAATCTAGATGGATTAAAATGTAAGACTTTTAAGAATCTGTGAAACTTTCAAGTATAATATAATTGAATATTTTGATGTATCATAGGATACATGAGGACTTTCTATATGTCAGACTGATGGAAGAAATCACACAGGAAACAATATACTATTTTGAACATGGTTCTTTTAAGTCTCCTTGCACCAAAGATACCCGTTTAAAGAAAATAAACAGAATCACAAGACAAACAAACAAAAAATATTTACAAAATTTTTTGTCAAGAAATAAAAATCCTTAAAAAAATTATAGCTCATATGAGTTAATAAGGATGACAATAAGAGTCCAAATATAGGGGTGCCTGGGTGGCTCAGTCAGTTAAGCGGCCAACTTCAGCTCAGGTCAGGTCATGATCTCATGGTTTATGATGTCAAGCGCCGTGTCAAGCTCTGTACTGACAGCTCAGAGCCTGGAGCCTGCTTCAGATTCTGTGTCCCCTCTCTCCATGCCCCTAACCTGCTCATACTCTGTCTCTCTCTCAAAATATGAATAAACATTTTAAAAAAGTCCAAATATAGGTTGAACAGGGCTTTATATTTAATTTATTCAAATGTCAGATAAATATATGAAAATATAAATAAAATATGTGATACATGTAAATATAATATAAATATAAGAAACATAAGTCTAATCTCATTAATAATCTAAAAATTCAAATCTAATCAGCAAAGAAAATCCATTTTCATCCAATAAACAGTTGAAGTAAAGTCAGTTGAAATGCACTGATTGAGCCTAACTCTTCCTGGCTATGATATAGGCTCTAATGTTGCCATAAACTGAATGTGTCTCCCCTAAATTCATATGCTCTGAAACCTAATCCTCAATGTGATTGCATTTAGAATCTCTCCTAAAGAAATTAGCAAACTACAGTATATCATCCCAACAAGTATACTGTCATTGACAGAGTCAAGATATAAAACATCTATCACCACAAGTATCCCTTAATATTGCCCTTTTATAGCCATATCTACTCTCTCCTCCCATCTTGGCCCCCTTCTTAACCCCTGCAACCACTAACCTGTTCTCCATTTTCAAATATATATACATATATTTTTTTTAATTTCAAAACTCTTATATAAACAGTCACATAGTATACACTCTTTTGAGAGTTTCTACTGACACTTAGCCTTTTTTTAGAGTATTATGTTATCCTACTCTGGGTATTAAACTTGCTGTTTAAGTTGCCTTCCTCTGACACTTCTCTGCTAGAAGGGGGAAGGGTGCTGCCTTTTGCTATCAGGAAGGGATAGAAGTCCAGGTTCTCCACTCAGACTCCACCCACACCCAAGGCAGAGGCTCCTTATTACTGCTGGGCAGGGGCGAAGTTTTGACTACCCACTAACTTCTGATTCCACAACTGGCAATTAGAGTGCTTCATTACTGCTCCCCAAGTGGCCTCTCCTGACACCATAGAGGAGGCAGCTTAGTGGGAAGAGACGCCTTGCTACTTCTTGTTGGAAGTAGAACTCTAGGCAACCTATATGGTCTCTACTGGCACCACAGGGTGGGGGCTCATGACTACCCAAAGGGAATGAAAGTCCTGGCTTCCTTTAACCCAGAAACTCTTCATATGAGTGTGCCATAGAAGAAGGGAGATGTAAAAAACAAATGTTTATTGTAATAGTCAATGTTTTAAAATGTTCAAAAATGAGAAGGCAACCATTCATATATTGAGGAATGTTTTATTCCCACTATAAAATATAATATACTAGTTAAAATGAATGAACTAGGTTTATATACAAGAACATGGAGATATGGCAAAAACATAATATTGAGTGAAAATAACCAATTATAAAAAATAAATAGAACATGTAATTTTAAAAACACAAAATACTACATATCCGTGTGTGTGTGTGTGTGTGTGTGTGTGTGTGTGTGTGTGTGTAAAATATAATAATAGATACATAAGAATGATATGTACCAACTTCATAATATTCACTATATCTGGGAAAAGAATGAAGAGCAAAGTATGACAGTGGAACATGAGCTTAGCAGTAGCTGTAAATTTTTTTTCTGAAAAATAAAGAAATCTGAAGAAAACATCAACACGTGAATTCCCATCATAAGCTTCTTTATCAGATACAAAAGCAATATCAGGGCATTTTTTTAAAGAAAAGTTCATTATAATAACACACTGGATGCAATCATGAAATATCTTTCTACAGTGAGCCACATCCATGAGACATCTGCCTCTTCTTCGGGCTCAGCATGCTTTTCTAAATGTGTAACCAAATACCGATATAGTTGGAATTTAGCAAGATTTTCCCAGATACCATTTTGTTAAAAATGTTTTAACATGTTTTAAAAATACAAATAAAAACTTTTCCTCTATAAGGACTGGTAAACATTATAATGAAAGAAAATTATCTTATATGAAATTTTGCTGTTGAAAACCAAGACATATTCTCCTGAAGAAAACATTAGCTAGAAAGACTTTCCTTGTGGTTTACCTGTAGTCCCCTATTGTTGGACACTTAGATTATTCCTATTATTTCATTATTGTCAACAATATTTCTATGCATATATTCTAGGGTAGCTTTTCCTTTATTTTGGATTATTTGGTTTAGTATTCCTTATAGAGGAATTATTGTGCCTGTGTGTAAAAAGCATTCTTAGCCTTTAAAAAAAAATGTCTAAATTTCTTCCCTGAAGCTTGTATAATGAGACATCCTGTGGAGCCTGGCAGGAAAAACTGCCAATTTCAAAGTCATAAGCATTTTCCACCATCTAAAAGGAAGATTGGAATTTACCTTTTCAAGCTAACAGCTTCTTTATATAGGGAGAATCACTTTATCAGGTCATTTAATCAAGCAAATTTAAAGTAAATACCCTCTATTGTCCTTGGAAAAGAATCGAGTGGTTTGAAAGTAAACTAAATGGAGAATTTGTAAAGAAGTATGTTAAAATTTCTGCTTAGTAATGAAAAAAGGTGAAAATTTATCACATAATTCTCTTTAGATTATATAAAACAAATATTCAGTATCATTGTTGTTGCTCTGGATTTGAGCTATCTATGCCTAAAAATGTTTGCTTATCCTTAAGGGATGAGATGTGTGCTGCAAGGATATGAGGAAGAAGATTAGACCATTACAGACAGGCTGGGACAAGCTAACTATCTCCTTTTACGTGGAAGAATTAACTGCCAAGGGTATGGGATCATGATGATGGGTGTTCACATTAGGTGATTTAACACTGCATACCCATACTCTTGAATGTACTATCTACCTGTTATAATTGTCTACAGTGGATCAAGAAGTAAGATATTTCTTTTTGAGTAGAAGGCAACATTTATCTCAAAAAGAACAAGTATGTTTTCTGCCCACCAGCTTTGGGCAGAAATTAGATGGGAACTGGATAGGCAGGGTGGGAGTGGGGTATATTAGAGGAGAAATAAGAGAAAATTCTTCTTTCTTTGGGATCAAAGTGTCAAGTTTTTCCCCTGAAATCCAAAGCATTCAGATGCTTTACAACTGTGATTAATGAACCTAAACGTGCATCAGAATCATCAGAGAGCAAAAATCTGTAAATCTCATAAGACATTTCTTTTCACATCATAGAGTAAAGCTTTGTTATAAAGTTATAATTATATCATTTTATATAAATATTAAAGTGTATAGGATGCTTGTTTCACTTGCCACATGCTCCTTTTTATTTAAAAACAACAAACCAAAATAAAACAAAACTTATCTATTCAATTTTAGAGTGCAGACCTGAATTATTATTAAAAATATGGTACAATATTTCTCACAAATAGAAATTCACCAATCATAATTAAATATTAAAATATTGTAAATTCTGGCTCTCAAACTACAAAGGACTCAAATTTAATCCACAGATGCTGAGAACTTATTTTTAAATTACACTATTTTAAACACTACACTTCACACAGGAGTTACTTGGCTCCAGGTTAATAACGATTGTAGATGTGTCTCCTGAGTCACATTATTCTAGTATTGCTATTTTAGAATATGCAAAATGATGATTAATATTGATGATGAAACATATCTCTGTATTATACAGTCTTACATAGTATCACTGAGAGATGTAGAAAATTAATATTCAATAAAAGTCCAAAATATCACATCTCAATACATTTCTTGATGAAGAAAGAATAATTTTCCCTCAAAACCATGATATATTTCCTGTGAATGTCTGATTTTTGGAACAAATAGTTAGAGTGGAAGTCTTGTAGCAAGATGTTTAATGATGGATTAAAATTTAGCCAAAAGATAGTGAATGTTTTTTTAAATGAAGCCCTCTCCAAAGTGAGCACTCTGTGCAGTAACTAGAAGTCTTCCTGGATTCTGTTCTATACAGCGCCATCTTTGGGGTAATATATCATCTCAGCACCTTTTTCTGATGATGTATTACTCAAATGCATCATCAGCCAGATCGGTGTTTCTAATGATTTATAAGTCCACTAAATCATTATTAGCATGAGGCACTGCAATGATATAGTATTCAAAGATGGTTCCAGATGGACAAGAAAGATTCAGGAGGAAATTTTAGAGATTTGCAATACGAAATCAGACAAAAACAGGAAAAGAACAAATATGTTGAATATCAGTCCCTTTATGTTTAGAGAAACATATTATTTTTAATTGTTTAGTCAGTAGTAATAACTGACTAATGTATTCTTTGGTTCCTCCATTATCTTGTCTGAGTCAGTAAATATAGGATAATACTTTAAGGGCTAATGATGTGAAATGATTAACAAAAATGTTTATTGATTATGTTATGTTATTTAAAAACTATAATTAAAAATAAGAGAAACAGAACCCAAAATTTTTAATGCTTCTAACCCAGAGAATATATTTTGTAAGCAGCCTTAGATTTTAGAAATTATATATATTTTGTTCAGCATTGCTTATATATACATTGGAGAAAAAAACAATTTGATGTGATTTTAAGATCACTTACAATTTCTCTATTTTGAAAAAATGTATACAATATGTGCTAATAATAAAATCCAAAGAATATAACAATACACCAATTATAAGTAAAACTTCCCTTTCAACCCTCAATCTCATTTACATGCTTAAGTAATCATAGTAAACAGTTTTGCGTGTCTTTATAAATCGATGCATATTGCATGCATTTTCATATACAGATAGGTATCACATATACCATATATATCATAGGTATATGTGATACCTATCTGTATATGATACATTTTAAGCATAAACTATTGCAGCAGGATTCTCCCACAGAGAGACAAGATACCTAGGCCTTTCTTTCCAGGAAACAGCTATATTGGTGCTAGCATGGGCTCAGTGGGCTAAGACCCACAAGGCTGAGCCCCAAGCGTTGCAGGGTATAGCCTTTTATGCAATTTCTACTTCCTCTTCCCTATATGGTAACACATATAGTCTGATTGGACACAGTCCAAGTTACAGAGCCATGTCAGAGCTATGCAGACACATATAGGAGTTAATTGGACCACGTTGCCTTCCTTTGTTCTGAGGAGGCCTCCACCCATTCCTTAGGGAGGGGCTCCACCTCTACCACACTATTACTTGTAGGAGGAGATGATACAACTATAATATGTAAGATATCATGGACTAACTTTAGGAAACCAAATATAGCACATATTTTTATAAACAATATAAAGAGTTCACTTGAAATATATCACATCTTAGATCCTAGAGAAATTATGTTGAAATAAGCTTTTTTCCTCATTCTTCTATTTTAATTTCCCTTTTTTACCAAAACTCTCAGGGCCTCATCCATGAACAGTATGTTTAAGACAGGTAAGAAACTTCTCCTACCTAATTTACCGAAATGTTAAAGTTAGTAGTTCAGACAGAAGGAGTAGGATTCCAGACAGAAAGTAGAATCTATACAAATAGGTGAGCAGTACTGAAAATCCAATAAAGATTAAAAAAAAAATTATTCATTTTTATTTTCTCTTAGTTTAATTGCTTTAAAAATGAAGTGATTGTTTAAAGCAAAATTAGTACTGACATATTATGTGGTTATAGCTGATGTAAAACCAAAATACATGAAAAATAGAGCAGCGGATAAGAGGAAGAAATTGGGAGTACAGTGTCATAAGTTCCTTTCACCACAATTAAAATGGGAAATATTATTTGAAAGACATTGATTAAGTAAAAATAGATATTTTAAACCCTAGGGCATAATCTCTCAAAATTGGAAACAAACCACATCTTTCAGTAAGTGGACTAACTATGGTTAATCAGCAATAAAAAGGAATAAATTATTGATCACACAATAATGTGGGTGATTTTTAAATGCCCTTCCTAATTGCAAGAAGCCAGGCCTTAAAAGCTACATATTCATGATTTAATTTACATTATAATCTGAAAAATGCAAAATAACAGGGAAGAAAAACAAATGTATGGTTCCCAGTGGTAGAAGGTAGGATTAAGTACAAATGAATAGGATAAGAAAATTTTGAGGCTATGGGATTCTTACATATTGTGTTCAAGGATACATGATCCTGTGCAGTCACCAGTACCCTTTTATGTATACCATAAATAGTGAATTTTACTTCATGTGAATTTAATAAAATGTCAACCAAGATGGGAGGTGGAAACTAAAATAAATAATATTGGGGCGCCTGGGTGGCGCAGTCGGTTAAGCGTCCGACTTCAGCCAGGTCACGATCTTGCGGTCCGTGAGTTCGAGCCCCGCGTCGGGCTCTGGGCTGATGGCTCAGAGCCTGGAGCCTGTTTCCGATTCTGTGTCTCCCTCTCTCTCTGCCCCTCCCCCGTTCGTGCTCTGTCTCTCTCTGTCCCAAAAATAAATAAACGTTGAAAAAAAAAAATTTTTTTTAATAATATGTAAATTATAGTAAGTAAATCTAAATAAATAATAGTAGTAAATACATAACAACTGAAGGAGGTGGGGAAGAAAACAACATAATTTACTTCGGAAAACAGAATTTGACTGGAGGATAAAAGGCTAAATACAAAATACATTACACATAAATGCTGTACTCTAGTTAGTGTTTCATACAGAGGTATGGATTAGAAATTCTTAAATTAATTTACGTGCATAGTAGAGTTGAACATGTAAGTCAATATGCTGTAGATAACAATAGGTAATTTTCTCCTTATTGGAGAAAGAATTTATAAATAAGGAAAGGGGAAAGGCAAGATTGAACCCTGTGTTGTTGGATCAGAATTAGAGAAATCATTAGGAACTCAGTATCATTTTTTTCTTTAAATCCTTTTTTTTTTTTTTTAAGCTTTCTTTAATGTTTGTTTATCTTTGAGAGAGACAGAGCATGAGCAGGGGAAGGGGCAGATAAAGAGGAAGACACAGAATTCCAAGCAGGCTCTAGGCTCTGAGCTGTCACTCAGGGACCTGAAGATCATGACCTGAGCCAAAGTCTGACACTTAACTGACTGAACCACCCAGGTGCCCCTGGAACTCATTACCTTTAAATATTCTTACAGGAGCACTTGGGTGGCTCAGTAGGTCAAGCATCCTAATCAGGTCATGATCTCCTGATTGGTGAGTTTGAGCTTCTCATGGAGCTCACTGAGCTGCCATTACCCTGTCAGTAAAGAGCTCTGTCCCCCCTTCTCAGCTCCTTCCCCACTTGTGCTCTGCCCAAAAATAAATAATTATTTTAAAATATATATTCTCACAGGTAGTGTACTAATTTTGTATTACTGCTATAACAACCACAAATTTAGTGGCTTAAAATGATATAGATATATTATTTTGCAGTTCTGGAGGTCATAAGTCCAAAAGGGTGTGCACTGGACTAAAATCAAAGTGTTGGCAGTGTTGCATTGCCCTTTGGAAGGTTTAGAGGAAAATTTTTTCCCTTGCCTTTTCCAACTTCTAGAGGCTGTCTACATTTCTAGGTTTGTGACTTTCTTCTCCTATCTTCAAAGCTAGCAGCACAGCATAGCATCTTCAAATTTCTCTGATTCTGATCTTTGCTTCCCCCTCCTTTCACTTCTAAGAATCTTGTGATTACAATGGGACCACCCAGATCATCTCCCCATTTCAAGATCCCTAGCTTAATCACACCTGCAAAGTCTCTTTTGCCATGTAACCTAACAAATTCAGAGGGTATCAGGACATGGACATTTTTAGGGGGCCAACATTCCATTTGCCACACATAGGAAGGTCAGAAATAAGTCTAATTTATGTGTTTATGCATGGGTCAATATGCATATATACTTACCTGAGCTCTGCTCCTGAGAGGTCCTTGAGACAATGAGAGCCCAATGGCAATGAACACACCTTCAGCCCAGATCTTGATTCCTAAATACCACTCTTCAATAAAAGGAACTAGCACTCTGAACACAAAAGATAATCCTAGAGCAGTTTGTGATGCCAGACAATAAAAAAGGGATCCAAAAAAATAAGGACATGGTGAAAGGGTACTGAAGCCAATATGAAAGAACTCCCAGTGGTCAAAACTAGAACAATTTGAGCAACAAAATAAATAATGACAATACTGGATTATCAGCCACAGAACATAATACATACCTGTGTGTCTATACTGAATAAAGTTGACTGATAAAATATAGGACACACAGTCAATTTGAATTTAAGATAAACAATAAATATTTTATATAAGTTTTTATGTATGTTTATATACTTATATTTTATATATATTTCAAATATACATGGAACATACTCATACAAGAAAATTTTCATTGTTTAGCTGAAATTAAAATTTAACTGGGTATTCTGTACTTTTCTTTGCAAAATCTGGCAACCACAACACTGATACATGATAAATAGGTAGATAGATGATACTTAGATACATAGAGTAAGTGAGCTTTGTTTTTTACAGAAGAAATCTAATTAATGTATGCAGAAAGAATGAGAAAAGTGGAAAATCACTATCAGAACAAAAGGCAAAATCAACTAATAACTGAAAAATTAGTAGGTGGAAAGTTTGTGGTAAAACAAGATACATAGTCTCAAAATATCTCCCTCCAGATATTTATTTATTATAAATAAAAGAATGGTAACTTTAGGTTAAATTTATTACCCTTGCTCTTAAACTATGACCAAGTCCAAACCTAAGGTACCTGTGAATAAAACCTCATTTCAAAATAGGCTTTTACAGATTTAATTAAGTGTCTTCAAGATGAGAACCTCCTGGATTTACTGTGGACCTTAAATTCAATTACTGGTGTCCTTCAAATAAGGGGGAGATAGGAGCCATAGACAGAGAGGAACCCTGTATGAAGACCAACGTGGTGCTGGAGGGATGGCAGATACAAGCAAAGGAACACCAAGGATTGCTGCTATCACCAGAAGCTGTAAAAGCCATGAACAGATTCTCCCTCATTTTCCTTATAATCTTCCATAAGGAATGAATGCTACTGACACCTTGATTTTCAATTTCTGGCCTTCAGAACTCTGAGACAATATATTTCACTTGTTTTAAGACACCAAGTTTCTGGTAAATTGCTATAGCAGCTCTAGAAACCTAACATACCAAGTGATTGAGGTTAATATTACCAGTAATGAGGTGTACTGATATCAAGTATTCCTCTTTCTGACAGAATGAAAAGTAAGCATCACTTCTATGGTATTCTTGCCTTAAGACATATTATGCATTATGTATTTAATACATTTAAATTAATGTATTTAATACATTTATTTATGTATTAAATAAAAACCTCATTGATGAGTCCAACTGAGCAGTTTCATTTGGGTATTACAGGCAGAAGATAAACAAGACTACTATTTGCTTTTAACTGGGATACAGAGAAGGGGAGTCAGGCTGTTATTGACTGAATGGTGCCCCTTCCCCGCCCCCAATTCATATGTTGAGATAGGGCTTTTAGTAACTAAATTAACAAGAGGTCAACAGGGAGTGACCTACTCCAATCTGACTGGTGTCTTAAGAAGAGGAGATGAGGACACAGGAGGGACACCAAGATGAGCATATCCAAAGAAAAGACCATAGAAAGACACAGGAAGAAAGTAGCTACCTGCAAGCCACGGAGAGAGGAGGCTTCAGGAGAAACCAAACACTCCAATGCCTTGATCTTGGATTTCCAGCCTCTGGAAATGTGAGACAATGAGTTTCTGTTGCTTAACCACCAGTCTGGTACTTTGTTATGGCAGCCTTTGTAAAAGAACCCACAGAGGAGACAGACAGTCTCCCATGGTGGTTGTGGTGGAAACTATACAGGCTTTGATAATTGAATATCTCCAAATGTCCAATTCTTTTTGTCAATATGGATATTAATACTTAAATTTCAATCTGTTACGATTATTCCGAATCAGACAGTTTGGTTTTCTTTGTGAGGAGAGAAGCGACTTCTTTGCTGAGCATGAAAGGAAAGTTGTATTTGAGGGTTTATGGGAGGGGTGAACCTTTAGAAGACACGTTATGGGAAACAGAGATCCAAGAGTAGTAAAGAATTAAGGATAATCCCAGTGAACTGTGTGACTAAATAACGCCCCTGAGTAGTTAATTTGCTTGCATCAAAACCTAATTATAAATGCCCTTTCTGCCATTTGTAATTCAAGTTTCTTTTTGTCCTTATATAAAACTGAAATCAAATATGCACTATAGTATTTATGAGAGCATGGCCTCTAAAAGTCAGACAATAAAAGCCTTCAAATATTTGACACTGAGTTATATAATTAGTGTCAGTAAAACTTAAAATATTACAGAATTCATACTAGATAATATCTGTTAAGAGATAATTTACAGAAGAAGGCTAA
This sequence comes from Puma concolor, assembly GCF_028749965.1. NCBI lineage: Eukaryota > Metazoa > Chordata > Mammalia > Carnivora > Felidae > Puma > Puma concolor. Next base: position 66,857,494 of record NC_141668.1, on the reverse strand, counting down.
ATTATAACCCTCATGTATATAAAGGAACACACATTAAAGATTATATTTAACTCACAAGGGAACCAGGCAGATGTTATAAATGGTTTAAAAAGGAATCCAAAAAAACCCCAGAAACATTTATAGATCAGGAATAGTGAAGTAAATATGCAAATGGAGGGAAAACTAGTTTTTCCACAGGGTGTAAGGAAGACAGCTGAACTTCAGCCAAATGGGATAAATTTATGTCTATCAATTACTTACATACAAAGAGTATTATAATCTCTCAAAGATATTGAAAGATTAGAATCAGATAACCTGAATATGTGTTCTTCAGATAGTACACACACACACACATTTTGTTTTTGAAACACAAGCTTTTTGTCTACATTTATAAGTAGAAGTTTCTCCTTCAATGAAATGTTAGTAGTTTAGGGCCAGGATAGTTTAGTGTATCCCATAGACCAAGAAAGCTGAAAATAGTTTCAATGTTGCATATTCCCATGACCACCAAAGAACCCTCACAGGTGGGTGCTTATTTTGTCAGAGTCAATGTCATTTTCCTTCCGATAAAATGCATAACTTTTTGGATATTGGTCATGCAACTTCTATAAAGCCCTGTGGTTAATCTCATTAATATCTACAAAATAGGCCTAAACTGATACATCTACACATGAAACTGTATACCAAGATGTTAATTATTCAAAAAGAGAATCAACATGTATTCTTGCTCTGTTTGTGACCTAAAGTAAGTAAAAACGACTTGGAAAATAGACCCTGATGGGATATTTTTTTTGAGGGGGAAGGTGTGAAAAACAGTAGACCTAAGATAAATCTTTGAAAGATACCAAGAGGAGCACTGTAATAAATTGTAATAAATAAATAGCTATTAAGAGCAGAAAAAAGTGGGGCTCCTGGATAGTTCAATCAGTTGAGCGTCCGACTTCAGCTTAGGTCATGATCTCACTGCTCATGAGTTAGAGAACTGCATCAGGTTCTGTGCTCACAGCTCAGAGCCTGAAGCCCACTTCAGATTCTGTATCTCCCTCTCTCTCTGTTCCTCCCCAGCATGTGCGCATGCATGCTTTCTCTCTCCCTCTCTCTCTCTCTCCCCAAAAAAACATTTAAAAAAATTTAAAACAAGAGCATAAAATCAATTCATTTTTCCTTATAAAAAATGCACATTAAAATACATAGATGTGCCCTTGTTAATTTAAAAATGTTTACTGAAGACACTTATCCTTTCCCTGCCTTAGCATCTAAAAGACAATAGGTTCTAATTTATCTAAGATGGCCTAAAAGTAAACAGAAAATGGGCTAGAAAAATAGAATCACTTGGGAAATTATATAAATATTACAAAGACCCATCTCAGCATACTCAGACTCAAAAGATTAGTAGTTAAGTCTAGTGTTCTAAATTTTTACATTTCAAGTGACTTTACAGAACCTCTGTGTATGAAATCTATTTCACAAAATATTTTCAACTTTTTTCTGATTTATCATCCTATTAACCTCTTATATCATTTGATTTAAATAATTCTGTGCAATATAGCTTCATGTCAAGAGTAAAGTGGACAAGGCAGAAATATTTAGGAATACCAGGATTTTCAAGTTTCCGAAACCCATTACTACCAAAAATGCAGTATTTCTGTCTTTGGGATGGAAGATAAGGGTGTCTTTAGTCAAGGGTCTTGTCCTGTTTTAGCTATGTGTTACAAAAAAAAACAAAAAAAAACAAAAAAAACAAAAAAAAAACAAAAAAAAAAAACAAAACAAACAAACAAACAAACAAAAAAAACTATCCTCAGTCCCTGAGACCCCAGTAATTGCCTTAGGGTACCGGCAATGTGGTCCTGTCATACTATATTCTATCTTTACAGTGTTCTTATTTTATTTATTAGTTTTAGCAGGTCACAATAATTTGTTTTGCTATTCATAGCCCCTCAGGATTCATTCACCTACTTTGCTGATAATTAAATGGTTTGTTTCAGTTTTACCAAAAGCTATCTGCCTTCTGCATTTGCAATGTTTGTCAATATTCTTCCTTAAGTACTTTTTTCCCTTTGCTGTTAAAGTGATTTTTTTTTTTTTAAGGACACATGTCCACTATTATAGTTGCCATTTGATGAAGAAGTCATTGTGACAGGTAGGTATTTTCTATCTCTGGTTTTACTTGGATAGTATCTTTTTTTCCCCCTAAAATCTGCACTCAATGAGAAATAAATTCAATATTTCATGCATTTGTCATTTTATATCAGCTAAACTTAAAGTCACCTTTCCACATTTACAAAATAAGGATTAGACCATATGAATCCACTTTTCCAAGTTTGCCATACAAAATGAAATATTTTCTGTCATGTTTTACATTTTTCAAACTTGCCAGGGGCCCTGTGTTCAGAACATACCGGAGTGACAGCATACTTGCAGAGAGAAATCAGTATGTAGTTATGTAGTTAATGTGAGATTTCTAGTTTATCTGAAAAGAGGTAATCTGGATAGCTGCAGAATGAAGACTAGAGTGTATAGGAATGTCTTCAGGAGTCCAGACCTATTATCGAAGTGCCTGGTGGGTTAAGTATACTACTTGGAGGTCAGGATGGGGAATATCTAAAGGCAAGTCTAGCAAGGTGTTCTAAGGCAGGGTTGTTAATGATTTTGAGCACCACAAATGATTGGTTCTTTTTTGTTTGTTTGTTTGTTTTTTGTTATGGAAAATTTCAAACATATACAAAAATAGAGATTAGTAAAATGAGCACTTGTACTCATCATCCAGCTTCATCAATTATCAACACATAAATGTTGCATCATTTCTCTTCTTACCACCCTTATCTCTATAATATTTTACAGTAAATTCATTTTTCATGCTACAGAATGTGTATCTGATAGAAAAGAACTTAAACAAAATCTTTATACTTCATGTACACATCTACTAAACTTAAAAATATTTTTTTAATTTTTATAATTTTTCAAATGTTTATTTCTGAGAGAAAGAGTAACACAGGGGTGAGGGAAAAAGAGAGAGGGGGACAGAGGATCTGAAGTGGGCTCCACACTGACAGCAGAGAGCATCATGCGAGGCTTGAACTCACAAACAGTGAGATGCTTAATACTTGGTTGCTTCACGGACTGAGCCACAGGTGCCCCAACAATAATTTCTTAATATATCATCTAATACTCAGCCATGTTGCCTCTAAAACATCCAAAAATGAATGAATGAATGAATGAAACATCTATAGGTGCATTTGTTGACATGTGTCTTTAGTCTATTTTAATTTTTAACAGTTTTTCTCAGTCCCTTGCTTTTCTAAAATGCTATTTATCTCTTCAAATAATGTAGTCCTTTGCTTTGTAGAATTCTGACTTCAGATCTGGTTGAGGCAGCTCTGATGTGCCATTTAACACGCTCCTCTTTCCCCCTATATCCTGTAAACTAATTAGAGCTAGAGGTTTGAGTAAATTCAGGTTCAGTTGTTATGGCACAAAGACTTTCTATGTCATTTGTGTGAAGTATTTTGTCTTTATGTTGTAGGCAATGAAGAACCATTATGTCCTTTTAAATATACCCTTTTATGGATCTAGCATGGTCACATTTTGTTTTAGAAAGCAGACATTGGGAAAAGTGAAAAAATCAAATCAGAAGAAACTAGAGGAAGAGAGAAATGTCATTAAGACAGTGTCTGTGTCAGCAGTAGAAGGAGACAGCTCTTAAGAAATGTTTTTGTAGTGGACTCAAGAGAAGTTGAGAACTGGTTCGGGTGGGGAGGTGAAAGAGAAGATGATGACGGTGTCTTAGGCACTGTTTTGCACTTGGATAACTGGATGTTGATGCTGCTAAGTGACACCAAAAGTACAGGGCTCCTGTGTGTTTTAGAAAGAAAGTTTGGATTTGAAATAATGAGTGAGAGGAGCTTCTAGAATGTATAATAGCAGCCTCTATCCAGCAGTAAGAAATATGGACCTGGGTCTGAGGAGAGAGGTTGAAACCAAAGATAGCTGTGTGGGAGCTGAATCCCTGTGCAGTGAGTGAAATGAAAGGTAGGAAAATAGACTATTATTTTTTTATTTTTTATTAAGTTTTTTATTTTAATTCCACTATAGTTAACACACACTGCTATATTAGTTTCAGGTATACACTACAGTGATTCGATTAAATAGATTGCTTAGTCATGTAAGTGTACTCATGTACATCATGATAAGTGTACTTTAACCCCACCACCTATTCCACGCCTCCCTCCCATCCCCCTCCCCTCTGGTAACCATCAGTTTGTTTTACTTGAATAGCGTTTTATTTTAAAATATAACAAGTGGATTGTTGACCTGAGAAAGTGAATGTTTTAATTGTAGATTTTTCCTTTTTATATGTATTCAGGAAAACAAAATTATTAAAGAAAACTACTTTTTTTAACTTAGTGAATTTGAAAAGTGTTTTCTGCTTCATTGTCTGTCAGTCTCCCTTAAAAGATGGAAAATAAAATAGGGCCAGAAAGACAGCAAAATTGAAGGGAATGAGCAGTTCTGGCAATAATAATAGATAAGTGTTTTGTGAAAATAGGTTATAGTTTTATTATTAATATTAAAGCTGCAATTCAAAATAAATTGGCACAATTTACAATAATCATTTACCACAATTACATATACATAAAAAATTTTACTGTCTCCGTAATCTCAGAATGGACGGTATTCAAGTTAACATTAAAATGAGGTCCTTCAATACAGGGCCATACTGCAATTGGGAATAATCTAGACTTAAATGAGATTCAACTGAATGGTTGTTATTCCTTCCAGAGCTGTGGCTTCAACTTAAATCATCCCAGGAAATGCAAGAATTCTTTGGTAAAAACTGAAATCTTAGCAAAGAAAGATAGAACTATTGTACTCAGAATGGCTTTCCTGGCTTTGAATTTAGCACCCTTTAGAACTTGGAAGCAAAACAGATCCCAGAGAGGCTCAGGGCAGATTTGAATGTGAATATGGGCTCTGGAAGTAGACCAGGTACTTCATCTAACTAAACCGCAGATTCCTCATATATAAAATAATATTATCGATACCTACCTCAAAGGTTGCCAGAAGGAAGAAATGAGCTAATTCATATAAAAAGTGCTTAGCCCAGGCTTGGGTTACAACAAGCAATCTTTTCATGGTTAGCTATCATTAATATTTATTACTACTCTCCTTCCTTTACTTTGTTACAAGTTTTCCTGAGTAAACAAGCAAACAAACAAACCTAACTGTCCAGAGTTTAATGAAACTACTCCATGTTATTGCTGCTTTGGTACCCATTTTGTTTGGCTAAGCAGCTCTTGGGGCCTTACCTCGACACTAGCCCCTCACGCAAGCGCATGCCCTTGATAATAGCCTTCAGAGTCCCAAGCATGACACTGGGAATGTATCACGGTTTCTGCTGTGACTCCCCAGCAGCCCTTGTGATAAACAGTCTCCCCCACCTCCTATGCCCTTTCTTTTTTTCACCCCTTAGATAAGACCCTCATGAAATTACCAAAACCTTGTTCTTCTTGGTTTGAACTAACCAATCTGGACTTAGCCTTAGAGCCCCAAAGCACTCTACCTAATGACCCTAATAAAGGCATGTGCCCCAAAACCTGTCACTGTCTCTGCCTGTGCTCTGACTTGACCTTATCGTGGGACCCTTCAAGACATGCTTGCCATGTACTTCCATCAGTGTGAGTAATAAACTTCTCTATCTCAACTGCTCTTGTGGTCTTTTACTAAACTATGGTGGTTCACCATCTGGCACCTGGGGACTTAACAAATGTTAATTTACAAAATCATAACACTTACATATAAACAAATAAAACGAACAAACAAAAAAAATACTTTGCTGGGTCAATCTTCTAGGAGCCCTACCACTGGGATTGTATTGTCTATGTGCCCACTTTGCATTTCCAGGAAAGCATAGATAAGTCACATGTAAGTTTATGTATTTTATATTTAAAAATTAGTACCTTCCCAAAAATATGTCAATTTTTATTGAAAAAATATTTTTAAATGTATGGAAAAAAAGTGTCTAGACAATGGTGGGAAAGAACTACATACATATACAAAAAGAAAAGAATTCTATTAGAGTGAATGTATACATGACTAAATCTTATTTTGATTTTTCTTTTTGTTAAATTTCCTGATGTATTTTTTTTATATTGCCTTATTAAATTACGACACACTAAGTGGCAGAGAAAACCCTAATTTATTATTTTACAATTCTGAAGGTCAGAAATCTGGTAGGTATGGGGTTACTGGGCTAAAATCGACATATTGGCAGGGCTATGTGCCTTTAGGAGGCTCTAGGGGAGATTCCCTTTACTGCTCTTTTGGGTTGTTGGCAGAATTCAGTTCTTTACTGGGATTACCATTTTCTTTAATTTTTTTTAATGTTTATTTATTTTTGAGAAAGAGAGAGAGAGAGCACAAGCAGGGGAGGAGCACAGAGATAGGGAGAAACAGAATCTGAAGCAGGCTCCAGGCTCTGAGCTGACAGCACAGAGCCTGATGCAGGGCTCTAACTCATGAACCATGAGATCATGAACTGAGCAGAAGCTGGACACTTAACCAACTGAGCCACCCAGGTGCCCCTGGGATTACCATTTTCTTGCTGCCTGTAAACTTAAGGCTGTCCCTAGTTTCCAGAGGTTGCTCATATTCCTTCATTTGTGGATCCCTTCTTCCATCTTCAAACCAAACAAGAGAGAGAATCAAGTCATTCTCACCTTGTATTCTCTCTGGCCCATTCTTCTGCTGTCCTCCTCCACTTTTAAAGATTTCTGTGATTACATTGGACCCATGGGGTTAATTCAGGATCAGAATAATCTGCCTATTTTAAGGTCAACTGTAAGCAATTCTTACTTGTTTCTACAAATTCTAATCCCTTTGTCAAGTAACTTAATATCTTCACAGATCCTGGGGGATTCAGAGGTAGACATCTTTAGGAAGCATATTGTCCACCACAACAAACTTTCAGAGAAAGAGAACCCAAATTTGGCATGTCTGAGATTGATCCCAATTTTACTCATTCATCTCTTTTCCTGATCTCTAAATAAACACCAAATTGAAACTATAAAGCACATTTAATTCCTCACACATTACTAACAATTCAGTTCTTCAGTGAGTTTTATATATAAATAATATGTTCTTGTTAGTATCCTTCGGCCTCATCCCCTACTTTGAATTTTACAGTCACTGCTTTAGTACAAACTCATTTTCTTAACGTTCTTAACTACAAATTTCTACACAACAGCCAGTAGACTTAATCTAAAGTGCTACTGCCATAGTATCATTTTCCCGTTAACTTTTCATTAACTTACAATTTCCACAGGGGAATGTCATGATTTTATCCCTCCTTAACCATCCACTTTCCCTTTCATTCTACACTTGACTCTTTCTTATTCAACATCTAAGACTTGGATCCACCTATCATTTTTTTGAGTAGGAGTCTCATTCCTCCACTCTGAGTGAGGTGTTCCTACGTATCCTTTCATACTTATTTCTCTCACCATATTTATCACACAGGTAGAATTGACAATTTTCTTGTCTATTTCTCCCAATAGGTGGTAAAATCCTGGGACAAAAGGATTATGCTTTTTATCTTGAATCCTTGAGTTCATTTTCCATCATCGCACCTAGTATGTACTCACTAGTTCTGAATGAATGATTAATAGTGATGAAAATGATCTCTGCCCTGTCTAGTCCCACAAATTTCTCAAGTTTCCAAAGAGGCAAGTCATGGACAAGTTATTTCTAAAATGCATACTACAGGCATTCATAGTTCAAAAAAATTTTTAACTTATAAAATAAAATATCTGTAGTAAGGGCTATATATTAGTAATCAATTTTATTGCCTCCTTTTTGGCACATCTATATTCTACTAAAAATGAATGATTTTAAAAGCTATTTTTAGAAACTTTATAATGGCCAATCCATGTACACTATAAAACTGTATTAAATTTCAAAAAAAGGCAGGGAGGTCTGCCATGGTTAACCTACTTTCACATCTATCCAGAATCACAAGTCTCCTCCAATACTGACGCATAGACCATGTAGTAAGAATCTTGACATGCTGACAACTCATCCCTATTAATTTAATAGTTGAATGAACAACAGTTTAGAAATCAATGGATACTTCCTCCCCTGTATTTTAAACAACTGCTCGTCTGTAAGTGTTAGACATGGGGTTAAAATAGAGTCTGCGTAGCAATACAAATAGTATAAGGGACCTGTCTTTATTTGAGCCTTGGTCACAGCTGAGCAGGAAGTTTAGTTACTTATAATCTGACAGTCTGAATACTCATCAGGCAGCAGAAAATTACTATATGAGTTTATGCCTTGATTTCATTAGTGTTTCAACAGGGTCCTATTTGGACCTATTTGGAAAGGAACTCTGGAAGACAATCTTTCCAAATCTAATATAGTTGTTTACAAAATATATCAAAATATATTTTAAAAATAGCCTTTAAATATTCTAATAACTATTAGAAAAAAACAATTAAAATAGTCTCATCCTCATTAGCAATCAAAATATACATTTTCTAAAAATAAACGAGAAAATGATAATACTTTAAAGAAAATCATCTAGGGGCGCCTGGGTGGCGCAGTCGGTTAAGCATCCGACTTCAGCCAGGTCACGATCTCGCGGTCCGTGAGTTCGAGCCCCGCGTCGGGCTCTGGGCTGATGGCTCAGAGCCTGGAGCCTGTTTCCGATTCTGTGTCTCCCTCTCTCTCTGCCCCTCGCCCGTTCATGCTCTGTCTCTCTCTGTCCCAAAAATAAATAAACGTTGAAAAAAAAAAATTTAAAAAAAAATAAAAAAAAAATAAAATAAAAAAAAAAATAAAGAAAATCATCTAATAATATTTGTATAAATGGAAAGATATAGCATGTTGATAGATGAGGATTTTAAAATTCTTTGGATTTCAATTATCCCTAAGTTGGATTACAACATTCATCAAAATATGAAAATAATTTATTAATATTATAACATTTTATAATTGTTAATTATATAATTATAATTAATTATAATTATTATAATTCATTTGGAGAGATAAATAGGCAATGATAGATAATAAAATATTTTAAAATAATAACAATGAGAATGTAGCTGTTCTATAAGATATTAAACTAGAATTAACTTTTCCAAAAATTAACATAATTATGACATTAGAAAAGGAGTAATAATTAGTGGAATTGAATATAAAATTCTGAAATGGATGTGATCATGGAAAATTTGGTATATCATTAAGATATAATTGCAAAGCATTGGGGAGAAAGAATAATTCAGTAAGTGGTGCCAGAAAATTGGGGGAAGGAAGTTAAGTTTAGATTTTTATCTTGTGGAATATAAAGACTAGATGGACTAGTGAATTAAGGAAAGAATGGAAGGAGGGAGGAAGGAAGGAATGAAGTCAAAGAAGAAAGAATAGAAGGATGAAAGAAGTAAAGGTAATAAATATCTAAAAGCAAATGCACATGCATATGAATATAATATAAAGTGAAGGGAATATAGAATCTTTAGTAAATGAGGAAAAAAATGAATTCATATTTCTATTAATCGTCAGCCACTGTGATACCTACACCCCATCATGTAAGTTCAGGAAGTTCATTCTTCTACAGTTTTTATCAACTATATGATTTTTTCACAAATATATAAGTTGCTTACTTAGTTCTAAGGGGTCAGTAGAGTTAAATCTGGGTCTAAAATATAAGAAATGAGTCTGAAATGTATTGCCATACAAAAGAGTAACAAAGCTCTCAAAGACTACCAGCATGAAGGATTATGTTCAAAGAATGAAAGAGCCAATGTGAAGTGATTCCTAATGGCCAAAGATGAGTCTGGTTGAGTATGGTCATCAGTAGGATGAGACACTCAAGGAGTTTTGAATACTGACTGAATATTTGATTATGGGGACTATTGGTTGGAAAATGGGTATACAGAGGTTTGTTATTCTATTTTCCCATTTTTATATGTGTGAATTTTTCTATAATAAAAGTTAAAAGGAGAAAACACTATTTTAAAATAATTATTATTCCTTTGTGTTAAAACAAAGGAAAAGACAAATAAAAGAAGCTCTATGATTATTCAAATTGCATATTAGTTGTTTTAATCTTTAACTTTAAAACAAATAGAAAGACTAATTCCCTAACAGAACTATCATCCACTAAAAACAGTACCAGTGAATCTGTAAATAAGCACCCCCCCCAATAGTCTGGCAGACACAAACATGGAAATATCATATATCTAATACAAATATTTAAATAATTATTATGAAACTATAGGTGAATAAAACATCTGTAGAAAATTTTCTTCTCCACAAAAAGCCATTTCAAAGGACCATTTGAGACATAAGTTCGTTAAATCTAATAAAGAAACAATCCTATTTCACAAGTATCTTTAATATAACAACAAAGGTGAAGGTGTTAACATTAAACCACTGCTTAAAAACAGTGCTCAGTTGTGTGAATATGATGTACTACATGACTGACCTTGTTGTCATGTTATATTTAAAGCTGATTTAATACTATAAGATCTCTTAGTGTATTTACATATAAAGGGTTAAAAATATCCTTCTCAGTTCCTCTCTAGATCATTGGTTTTCAACCATGGGATATTTTTGTACCAGCTTTTCCCTGGGCATATTTGGCAATGTGTGGAGACATTTTGATTCTCATAAATGGGAAAATGCTATTGGCGTCAACTTGGTAGAGGCCAGGGATACTGTTTAACATCCTCTAATGTACACAGCTGCCCTCTCAAACAAAAATTATCCAACTCAAATTGCAATGGCAACCTGGTTTAGAAATCATGCTTTAGACATACTAATATTTTTCTGTGTAAAATCATGACTTTTTAAAAATCATAAATAAATGGAAAGCTTACTTTTTATGCATTTATTCATTTATTTCTTCTTATCCTTAGAAATGTATTTTCTTTTCTTTTCGATTTAAGAATATAAAAGATAAGTTTATGCATATTAGATTTGTTTTTTAAATTTATTTTTCAATAGATGACAGTTACAGTAAGCTGATGTATATCAGATTTAAGGTCACAATTGTATTAAATTTGCTCTGATAGTTGAAGAGGCAAAACAAAAATTGTTTGAAGAGGTACGCTATGCTCATAGAGATAATAGAAAGCACTTCCTTATATCGTTACTTTGATTCACTGCGAACATACATGAAAGGTGCAATGTATAAAGTACAATACGATGGGAGAATGTCTTACAAAGACATTCTCTTTTATTCATTCATTCATTCATTCATTCATTCATTCATTTTTGATATGGGGCTTGATCTCACTGCAGTGAGATCATGATCCGAGCTGAAATCAAGAGTCAGATGCTTAACCAACAGCCTGCAGGCGCCCCATGAAGATAGAGTCTTAAAGATATTACTATGTAATTCTAATCTCAGTACTTTAGAAGATGAAATGATATTTGACAAGTGTATTATAAATAGATTGTATAAGGCTAAAATAAGGACAAATTTTTAAAAAATACTTCTACTTAAGGTCAAATAGATGTCACTAGCCTTAAGTTCACATCGGAGCTAGAATGTAATTTTTTTAACATTAAAAATTTTAAACATCGAAAACAATTTTAAGCATTAAAAATTAAATTTTTGTTGTTTCTATATCAAAAAGATTGTTATGGGGGTGCTTGGGTGGCTCAGTTGGTTAAGCACCTGAATTCGGCTCAGGTTATGATCTCATGGTTAATGGGTTTTAGCCCCATGTAGGACTCTGTGCTGACAGCTCAGAGCCTGGACTCTGCTTCAGATTCTGTGTCTCCCTCTCTCTCGGCCCTTCCCCAGCTCATGATCTGTTTCTCTCAAAAATAGATAAACATTAAAAAATTTTAAAACAAAAAGACTGATATGTACTCTTTTGAGACTATGTTCTAAATCCAAGAGAAAAAAAAAATGACCTTTGTTATACTTTGTTAACTTTATGCTATGTATTTTCTTCTGAACATACCCCAATTCTAAAATGTTATTACAAACTTAAATTTATATATTGTTATATGCTGTTAAATATAATATGCTGAGTCAAATCTAGAACTAAAATTCCAATATTTAACTTTTATTAATATTTATGACAGATTATTTGAATAGTGACTATTAAAGAAATAATAATGAAAAAACCCTTATGTTTTAATGTGATGAATATATTTTGAAAAGAGATGTTTATCAAATAATGTTCTTCAAGAAAATGAGGTACTAGGAGACTTATTTTTTTTTAAAGACTGTATTTTCTAGAGTTCTCAGATTGCTGCTTTGGATAACAACAAGGAACATAATTAAGTAAATCCTATGCCTTTAAATTTTAATTTGCTCCCAGAAATTAACTTTGAGTTTGGCTGTTCATTTTTAATAGCTGACCCATGTTTTAGTGAATCGTTGCCATGTATGTGTGAAAGAAATCTAATCAGGTGATTTAGACTCTATCATTATATCTAAACAAAAAATAATCTTTATCAAATATTATATTCATATAAAAGAGAAAATGAGAATTAGAGAAACGAAGGATTTTAAAGGCAGCCTAATTAAATCAATATGTAGCTATAAATCCCCATTGCAGATAAGTGACTAATTAGGTAGTTAAAATTAATAAAAATGTTTCTTGTGTGAGATTAATTTTAAGGGGTTAGTGACCACTGAAGATGATTTAAACTACTCTATTTTCAATATCTCTGAAACTATTCAAAACCAATGGGAAAATATTCAAACCATTCATAAACTATTTTACATTTTCAGATTTTTATGTGTCTGACTTTTTATGTGACTTCCTCAAATTCAGTATTAACTATTTTACTCAGCATCTGGGATTGTCATGTATCAGCTAAAACAAGACATAAATGTAGCTTCTGTTGAGAAAATAATTTAATGATTATTAATGACAATACTCATATAAAAATAAAAACTAAGATATGAATCCAACATAGAATTCAACTCATTTAATAATTGCATCAAATAATTGTTTTGGTTGCCAGGCTTAAGTCAATTATCACTTACAGATTCACTCAGGGGCTAGCAACAGAAGTCAGGAATAACAGTGGGTCAAAAAGATGGAAACCTACATCTCTCTTATATAAAAGGAGTTCTGAGGAAGGTACTCCAGGCTATCTGACGACTCCATTGAGTCATCAGAACCAAAAATTATTTTTTTTTCTTTTTTTATTCTCCTCAGCACTTGTTCTCTATCTTCAAGTTAGCTATACATTGCAAAATGTCTGGACTCCTAAGCAAAAAAATCACACCTGGACTCAAGCAAAGAAGCAGAAGGATGAAAAGGAACAGTCAAAAAGAGCTTATGGTAAGTGTGCATCTCAGTCAAGGGAGAGCATTCTTGGAAGTTCCTCTCTGCATCTTCTGCTTGCATCCATCTCATTGGTCAACTGTATCCACAAAGTAGTTTATACAGTCTTTGCATGAGATATCTTACTGTTTTGTTTTGTTTTTCTTTGGTTTTGGTTTTTGTTTTTGTTTTTGTTTTTGTTTTAATGGGGAAAGAAGGTAATGGCTATGGAATAGGAAACTAGCTATATATTTCTCATTCTGTAAAGCATTCTATTATTATAAGATACCTACTAAATATACAGAAGTTTAAAGGCTGTCTCTAAAATTTTAACTTTGGCCATTTTATTTAATATAAAAATTTCCTACATTTGTGCTCAAGTACTTAGAAAAAGCCGTTAATATGATACTCAATACTGGGAAGAGTGTTTTTTTTTTTTTTTTTTTTTTTCTCTCTTTTTACCTTTAAGAAGAAGGTGCACAACATAGTAGATTGTATTATGGTACATTTTTACATTTTTTCATTGATTTTTTTTTTCATGTTAACTTGTTGTAAGGGTCAGGGAATTTTTTTTTGGTCAATTATATGTAGTTTATAAAATAAATCTGTTACACTTAGGATCCACATTCATGCTAATAAATGTGTTTGCAGTTAAATTTGGCTATGAATCAGGCAAACTTCTCTAGAGAAGTGGCTCTTTGAAAAATAAATCTCCTATTTCCAAGAATGAATCTCATATAGGGTAAGTCCAAGAATGAGACTAGTTAAGTAGAAAGGAATTATGTGAAGAATTAGTGTGTCCCCTACATCAGTTCCTAATCATGACAGAGGCTCAGTTGTCTCATAACGCCCAATCTAGCTCTACCTCCTAGTCTTCTAGAGCAACTATTTCTCCCCAGGGTCCTTTTCATGTGAAATTTTTAACATCTGATATGATGATCTGTTTTTCCTCAGCTTACTTATGCTTAATAGCTGTTAATGAAATAGAGACTTAATTGTTTTTGATTCCCCTACTATCCTCTTAGGGGATAAGTCTGATGTTGTCAGGAACCAAAACATTCTTATGATAAGGTTTGGATGTAGTGCAAGGTGAGTTTCATAAATTGTGTTCTCCAGAAGAGAAGGCTCAGATAGATATCAGGGCACAAGATGTTTACCAAATAGTGTCTATAAAGCAAAGGCTTTGGAATTGAGAAGAAAGTGAACAGTGACAAGGACCTAGCATAGCCACGAGGAAACTAGTGGGGAGCTCTATACAAACAATTGTTCATCAGGCAGTTACAAGAAACAGTTGTAACTTTATATCTCTGCTTCACTCAGTCACTGGATTCAGGATTCCTAGGAAAGATTTGACCTCAGGAGGGCAGTTCTCTGCAGCTCAGGCAGACCCCAAAAGAGCTGAGAAATAGATACAATCCATACATAGGCAGAAAATCCCTTTGAAAGGGGATAAGGACAGTGCATCTCTATGTCTATGAAAATCCATTCTGAAGCAGATCCTCCAGGATTCTGGACAGCTTCTTTTCTTAAGCAGAAACTTGAAAAAAAACAAAAAACAAAAACCAAGAAGCTAGGAGACTAGCACTGTCACTATAGTTGGGATCAGGCTTTCTCGGTACTCTCTCTTCAACTATCCATTCTGTATTTCCTTCACTCTTAGCTACCACCTGGCTTGACTCAATAGCCTACCCTAGTGATGCAAAAGAGTCTCATCCATGAGGATCCTGAACTCCTGGTTGCCGTGCCTTTCTTGGGCAGGTTTTACTTTACCTGTGCATCCAGAGTCAAAACAGAGCAAAAGAGTACAAAGAAGCGTCAAACTGGCTCAGCTGGGGTTCTCACATACTCCTCTCTTTCTCTTCTATAACATCACCACCTTAGTCCAGGTGTCTGGACTGAGACGCATCACGGTATTTCAGCCTCTCCAGTGGGAAGGTAATGATCATCCTGACCCAGATCCGTTAAGGAGGGGATATTCTATATCCCTTAAGAGCAGAATTTGAATAAAGAGGGAAAAAAGAAGGATGAAGGAGAAGAGGAAAGAGGAAGATATTCAACTTTACAGATATCAACTCTGGATGGGGATCTAGAATGAAATAATCCTCAAGAATAAGGCAGATCTATTTAAGATATTAAATGCTTACATTTCAAAGGCAAGACATAGGTACCACTCAAAAAGGGTTTACATAAAATAGGAGGTTGATGCTGGGAAGAAACATGCTATTAGGTTGTGAGGACTTGTGTTAAGTTTCACTCACCTTGAATCTTACAGAAAAATTCATGCACAGATCGTTTTTTTCAGATGATAGTTTTCGTGTATCTTAACTTCAGTTTCTGGATTGTAGTCCTCACAGCACCCAGCCTACCCACAAAGCTTATCAATATCTGTTTTTTGAATCAAATAAGAATGAACAGGAAATATTCTTGAGTTCTATTTACTTAGAAATGTATTTACTTAACACATTCTATTTACTTAGAATTCTATAAATTCTATTTACTTAGAAATGTCCTATAGTAAAGATAATATATTTCCATTTACAGATGATAGCAAGTCAATATTCTTGAGCAGAGATTGTCAGAGGAGAACAAGCTAAACCAGACCCCAAATGGCAGCTCATGCTGCTGGAGAGTCCCATTTCTCTCCTGATGACATTGAGTTGAGACTCCATGGGAAGTGCCTTCAATTTTTGCTTATTCAAGCAGATTCCAGATAGGTGAAAATTCCTGATCTAAGAAACTTGGACAATATTCCGCATTTCCTAGAATACAGAATACTTTGTTCGCATTCCTCCAGTATGCACACGCTGAAAAGTAATTCATCTTGCCTTGAACTGTTGCTGTATCTATACACCTGAGCATAATCTACCTCTGCTTCTTTCTCCTAAATACCTGTCCCCATGTTTATCTTTAGCTACAATCCTCTGAATCTCCACCATGGCCAGGGCAGTCAGCCTAATCATTTCTTCTTGGATTAGGCACTACTGAGCCTTGTCCACTCAAGAGACTTCTGGTAATTCTCAGCTTGCTTCTCTCAGCATCATTGAGCAAAGCTGTTCTTACAGGTTGGACAAACTTATCCATGTCAAAGCATGAGGCTTTGGGTGGTAGGATAATCACATTTCTTCCTCTTTTGAGCTTATCACCTGATCTTTGAGAGCCCTCACTTTCATTCCAACTTCAGATTTAAAGCCTTAAATGTTACTGTACCATTAACTGCTGTGTATATCCTACCATAGTGATTCTATCCCTGTTCTTAAACTTTAAATTACATATTAAATTATTTTCAGGGAAACTGTTTTAAGGCAAAAATTTAGTAAGTACAAGTTGCATAATGATAAAGACTGAGAGGTATATCTAATAATTTTTAACACGCACAGACTATGTGTGTATATATATACATAAATGTATATGTGTGTGTATATACACACATATGTGCATATACACACATGTGTGTGTATATATATATGTATATATATACACACACACACACACATATATAGCCTTTTATTTTTCCTGTTACAAGAGTCCTCAAATTAACCTGAATTGTTCTTGGAAAAGTAATTTAAAGAGCTATCCCATGGTATAGACTATATTGATTTCTTTCACTTGAGTGTTAACACAAAGTAGAGGATTTTCACTGAGAGAGAACCTGGATAATCATTATAATTTGTTGATGGAAAGAATATTTGTCTCTAAACTAGGAAACCTGAATTCTCATCCTAAGTCTGACTCTAACTAGGTGTAGCACACTATATAATATTCCTGTTAAATTATTTAATATTTCTGTTAAGTTTGTTCTTAATTTCTTAAAATAGTTGTTATGTAGTTTATTTTTATAAACAAAAAATTACTAAGTGGTTCAAATAGACTTGCAAGCCAATCTTAAATGGGTGGAAATTTCTAAGGGTGGGTGGGGAAAGGAAAAGATATATTGATATAAGCAAAACAAATGTACTTTGGGTGTGTTCTGGTATTTTTATGAGGATAAATGGATGGGTGTTAAGATATCCCTATAGATTAGTTCCAGAAATGGGTGCATTAATAGGCTTGTTTGACTCCTATACAGGGACATAAGTAGCTGCTATTGGTCCTGTTTGAAAACCCCAGGTACAATTGCCAGTTTTTTGTGTCAGTGTGGAAGATATTTGAGTCTTGTATATATATATATCTCTCTTTTATGATTGCCGTACTAACCCCTGTTTTTTAGGAAAGGGTGAAAAGATATTTGAGTAAAAATGTTTAGAAATTCTTATTAAATAAAAGGATTTAACAAAATTATGTCAAAAGTCCTTTCTGAATCTAAAATTATAGATTCTATTCTATGGAATATTCTTATATCAGACCATTAATACTTTATGATAATTTTCATTGGGCAATGATTCCTGCTAAGTAACTATTTGCATACCAGCAGGAGGATGAGGATTCTCTGAAATCAGAACTAGTATTTCCCATAATGCAAAAGCAATTGCTTTTATAATTAGATGGTTTTTATGCTATTGCAAATAAAAGCATTAAAAACTCTAATTTTGAGCTGTACTACATTCTTGTTATATGGTAAATAAATTAAATATAAAGCTTTTAAAAGTTTATTCTCAGATTTCTTCCTAACCTCTTGAATCTTCTGAATGGTCACTTGGTAAGGCTGATAAATATATCTGGTTGGGAAACAATATACACAGGAGAATACTCACATATGATGGTTACTTGAGGCAAATCCAAAATGATAAGATAGATTTGAACAATATTTAACCACCAATTAAAAAATGGAAAAAACTTTGTGAACCTCTTTTCTATACAAATCTAAGAAGGGAAAGTCTCAACTTCAATAATGTTCATTTGTATGTGAGTCTTTGATGATAATTTCAACTGATTAAGTACTGTGTGAAGAAAGTATACCATCCTTCAATCTACTTGGGATATAAGACACCTTTTAAATGATCATCTAAAACTATCATCTTTGGATATTGAGTTTTTTAAGGAAATAGTAATAGTTCTGTTGGAAGTCTAGGAATTAGACTCTTTTTATCATTTCAAAACAACTTGTCCGTAATGATACATATTTTATGCTTAGTACTGCTCTAGTTGTTATGAGAGTGTGAAATCTTACTAGAGATTATACTTTCATGACCCTTTTTACAGTTTGAAAGGAGATCACAGTATCTTTGTATTATACATTTTAATATTATGTTCTGATAAACTACACTTTGTGGGTTCTATATTTTTATATTATATTTCCTATTCATGTCTGACAGTATCAACAAGGCAAAAAAAAAAAAAAAACACGTCCTTATGCTTTTATAGAATTCCTGAGTATGCACTATTGACTATGCAATATTGCAAAATAAGGATCTGATTTTTTTTTCCCTTTGTTAATGTATTTTGTACCTATTCAATAGGAAAAGTCTTATTTAAAACTAGAGCCAAGGGCTTTAGTGAACTGCATCCATTTTAACCTGCTGAGTTTATCACATCTTGGAAGATGACATTTTATAATTGCTGATGAAACCAGGCATGATGTGTTATACTGATAGTGCATAAAGCTTATGATCACTGAAAAGAAATGGTTTACTGAAAATGCATGTAAGGAAACCCTTCTTAAAATTAATATTGCTTTTCTTCAATTGAAACCAGCCATCCGTGTTTATAACTATGTTAGCAAGGAAAACCCAAGGACTGATAAACTATAAGGTATTTTTCACCTTAGCCCTACAGGCTCAACACTGATAAATGACTTTATTAAAACACATACGTTACATGCACACTCACATACACTTTGAAATTTTTGATGCTTTTACATTTTTGAAGTTTTTATTTATATACTTTTTATTAAGCCCAAGACATGGGTCTCTCAAAAGTACTCTAATATAAAGAATATTTTTCAAATCCCTCCAATGAAGTTTTGAGAGAAATTAACACTAGACAAAAATGAAACTGTGGCATAATGTGGTTATTGATATAAGATTTCACAGGTCTTAAGGATTTAGAAATAATTTTTAGCTGTTATTAAATAGAATACTTCTATCAAACAAGTCAATACTATCATCTTCTACTAAGGAAAACACTACTAACAGAGCTATTAAGGCCCTCTCAGTGAATGTCCTGAGAGTTTAATGTGGTATAAACCTCACTTTGTACACAGAAATTGATCATTTTAAAAATAAGAATATAACAGTGAACTATATATGTAAGTTCACTCAATTCTTCTTGTAACATCTGTAATGTCATAGTTTCTCAAGATTAACGGTACCAACTGTTTAACTTGGTTCTCCCAAGTACATAAGAAATGACATCTTAGAAAATAGCTGTCAGAAGCTGTCAACAGCTTTTACACTTAGCAACTACTCTGTCAATTTTCAACAACCACATCTTGCTATCAGTTTAGACTGAAAGAGTAGGAGACAAATGTGTATGCTTATATTTTTTTCATTTTTCAAAATGTGTTAATTTGTATTTGTTTATACTTAAAACACTGAGCAAAAAGTTGGTTGAATAACTATTTCATGAAGTTATATTTTGGTATATGTGCATGAGTTTCAATAAAAAATTCAAGTGGCTAAAAAATAATAATAAAATAATTCGTTTGGCTAATTTAAATATTCTAATTCCTGCTATGTAAAAAATACTGTACCAGGTACTGGAGTAAGGAGAATGGAAAAGAGACAAGAAATGTTGAAGAAAGAAAGAAAGAAAGAAAGAAAGAAAGAAAGAAAGAAAGAAAGAAAGAAAGAAAGAAAGAAAGAAAGAAAGAATAAATGTATTTCCTTACTATAGGCTTTAAAGCACAAATTTATTTGAGTAAATGTTAGAGTCTTTGAGTAATTAATAAGACATTCATGTGAAACAAAAAAAGACAATTTCAGAGTAATATTCTAATAAATAGAAGTAAATGTTATTTAGACACACTTTCTTCTTGGTGCTGAGGGACTACCTACAGAGGGATGAACTGAACCAAACTGCTTAACAATAAAGTGCTTCCTACATGAGCTGAGTTCTATTTCTTCTGAACTTAACATGAATGAGAAACAAATTCTAAAATTCTATACTTTGTGAGACCCACTGACACATTTTTATCACCTGTTGGAGGAGAAACCATTCCAAATATATTCAGTCTGGCTTAATATTTAAAGCCCCTTTAGGGGCGCCTGGGTGGCGCAGTCGGTTGAGCGTCCGACTTCAGCCAGGTCACGATCTCGCGGTCCGTGAGTTCCAGCCCCGCGTCGGGCTCTGGGCTGACGGCTCAGAGCCTGGAGCCTGTTTCCGATTCTGTGTCTCCCTCTCTCTCTGCCCCTCCCCCGTTCATGCTCTGTCTCTCTCTGTCCCAAAGGGGAATAAACGTTGAAAAAAAAAAAAAATTTTAAAGCCCCTTTAAAGCACAAAAGGATGTAGCTTTGCTCATGGTCCTCTCCAATCCATTTTGTTCCACTTGCAGAAGCTGGTCATTATTTCTTTTCATCTAGTGTGAATCATCTGATTGCTTTTCCTTTCCCGTCATTTTCAAACACCAATACCATACCTTAACCAAGTCTAGATTTGATCTCTTTCTTTTCCCCAGGTCTTATTTGTTCTGAAATTATTGGGTGGTAGTCTGCAAATTAAATCATTGTTCTATTTTTTTCACAGCCCTGCATTTGGACATATTTTCACACTACAATTAACCATGTTTCCCAGGTGATTTTACTTAAGCAGGAGAACGAGAGGAATTATGCAAGCATCTGGGATTCTGCCACACCTGACAAATTTTATTAATGATTAAGATTCTCATCTCAGTTTATTAAAGAGTAATCACTTATCTACAGCTACACAGCAATCACTAGTTAAGCTAACAGGACTACATCTTCATTCTTTCCACTTAAAAGGAAAAAATTATTTTAAGTGAGAATTATGTCTGCTCTTAAGACCCAAGTAAAGAGAGGTAAGTGATAGAAAGTCATACATTTTATAAATCCTCCTTTTGAGTGGAATTAAGGATTTTAAAAAAACTTTTTCTTCTATGAATTAGAACTTTTTTTGGTGGGAGGGGGGCAGGTAAGCACCTATCAATTTGAAGACTGACAATTTTTCATAAGGTTGGAAGGATCCAGTAAACACAGTTCAGAAAGTGGGGTGACAAAAGATAGGAGAACATTGATTTGATCCTTTCCTCCTTGATTTTATAGATGGCTAACTAATCTAACATGAATATTTATTTCTTAATGGAAAACATATAGACCAATCGTGTGCACTACTACCCTCCACTTTCACCCACATGAACCCACCATCATACTGTATTCTAGTCTCTTCCTTAGGAGAATATCCACTAGCATAATGATTGTACCTTTAAAATAAGTCAATAAATTTTAAAAAGGAGTATATCAGTTAAGATACAACCAAAAGTGAGTTAAACAAAATGATTGAATGAAAGTATCTTACGAAATACAAACATTAATGTCCCCACATGGCAAGAAGCCCAAAGTAGGCGATTCCAGAGTAGCAATTTGGCAATGTTCCAAATGAATGTTCCAAATGAATCTAGCTCTTTCAACATCTCTGCTCTGCAATCCTCAGTGTATCAACAGCATCTTCCCTCATGGCCACAGCATGTCTGTGCCAACTCTGGAATCACCTTCTCACATATCAGCCACCAAAGGAAGGAAGAGAGGGGAAAGCTGTTGATTCTTCTACTTCACCTTTTAACAGAAAGGAAAATCTTCCTCAGTACTCATTCAGAAGATGTCCCTTTATTCTCATTGGTGAAAATTGGGTCATATGCCCACCCTGAAACAACCACTGGTAAAGGTGAATAGGTCAAATGTAACTGCTTGGCCCAAAGTTTATCCCCCATATCTGGGGGAGAAGCACAGTTATCCAACCTAAAATCTAAAGGAACACATGTGAGAAAAGAATGACTGTTGGGTAAAGGACACATCACTCTGTCACCAGAGCTAAGTGGTTTCAATTAAATTTTCAAGGCCAACCTCATTAGGGAAAGGTAAAAATTCATGAATGGGGAGTGGATGAAGACGACGTGGGGGGTGAATGGGATGTAATTTTCTAAGTATGTGTTATGATAATGCTGGAATCTTTTTCAGAAAAACATCATTTGCAGCTTAAATGGTCCTTCAAACAAAGACTATCCCATGTGTGGGTGCCTGAGTGGCTCAGTTGGTTAAGCATCCAACTTCCGCTCAGGATATGACCTCCTGGTTTGTGAGTTCGAGCCCAGAATCGGGCTTGGTGCTGACAACTGGGAGCCTGGAGCCTGGTTTGGATTCTCCATCTCTCTCTTTGCCCCTCCCCACTTGCACTCCAACTCTTTCTTGCCCTCTCTCTCAAAAATAAATAAACATTAAAAAACATTTTTTAAAGACTATCCCATGTAGAATGGCACATATGCACAGGGAAGGAAAAAATCTAAAACGATCTTAGAGAGTGGCTATCACACCATTTACTGCCTGTAGATAAATGGAATCTCAATACTTTATCAGCACTTCAACTTGCTTCCTACTTTATCTAGCCTTTCATTAGTTAGAGCTTGAAAGCAGGCTACTTTCCTTAGTCTGACATCATTGATTTGGCCCTGACCACACTTTGGACGTCATCTCCTTTATTACATCTGCTTATCTTTCACTTTTTTTATTGTGGTAAAATATACATAATATATATTTTGCCATTTTAACCATTTGTAAGTTCAAAGTTCAGTGTCATTAAGTATATTTGCATTATTGTGCAACTGTTACAACCATCCATCTCCATAATTATTTCCAACCTGCATAACTAAAATTCAGTACACATTAAACAATAGTTCCCAACTCCTCCTCCCTCTAGCCCCTGACAACCACTATGCTACTTTCTGTCTCAATAAACTGGACTACCCTAGGCACCTCATAAAAAAGTGAATTCATACAGTATTTTTCCTTTTGTGACTAGCTTATTTCACTTAGAATAATGTTCTCAGGGTTCATCCATGTTATAGCAAGTGTAAGAATTTGCTTCCTCTTTATTCCATTGTATGTATGGTTTATACAATGTATAAACCACATTTGTTTATCTATTTACCTGTAAATGAACTCTTGGGTATAAATGAACTTTTGGCTATTGCAAATAATGCTCTTACAGATCTTGTGTACAAATAATCTGTTCAAGTCCTTGCTTTGAATTCCTTGAGTTATATATTCTAAAGTACTATTCCATTTTTAATTTTGTGAAGAACTGCCATACTGTGATCCATAGTGGTTACACTATTTTATTCCCACCAGGGGTGCACAAAGTTTCCAATTTCTCCACATCCTCAATAATACTTGTCATTTTCTAGTTTTGTTGGTGGTGATGGTAATGGTGGTGGTGATTATTTTTATTTGTTTGTTTGATGATAGCCATTCTCATGGCCCTGAACATGTATGTCACTGTGCTTTTGAATTTAATTTCCCTAAAGATTAGTCATGTTGAGGAACTTTTCAAGTGCCACCTGTCAGTTCTAAATCACTTTTCTTAATTTTGTTCTCTGAATGTTTTAACATATTTTTATCTCTGTTTTCTCTGTTTATAATAAAAGATATATCTACTTTACCTGGAATAGGTTCAAGTTTCAGGTCAAATCTATCTTCTATGTAAAACATTGATAATTACTGATGTCCTTTAAATATGTATTTTTCTGAAATAAACAATATAGAATCTAAAAAAACTGTAGAGCAGATAAATGAAACCAAGAGTTGGTTTTTGAAAAAATAAAATTGATAAACCTCAAAAGAAAAGGGAGATGACCCAAATAGATAAAATCATGAATGGAAATGGAATTATGACAAACAATTCCTCAGAAATACAAGCAATTATCAGGGAATACTGTGAAAAATTATATGCCAAAAAACTGGACAACCTGGAAGAATTGGACAAATTCCTAAGCACCCATCCACTTCCCAAACTCAAACAGGAAGAAAGAGAAAACTTGAACAGACCCATAACCAGCGAATAAATTGAATCAGTTATCAAAAATCTCCCAACAAATAAGAGTCCAGGACCAGATGGCTTCCCTGGGGAATACTACCAGACATTTAAAGCAGAGATAATACCTATCCTTCTCAAGCTCTTCCAAAAAATAGAAAGGGAAGGAAAACTTCCAGACTCATTTTATGGAGCCAGCATTACTTTGATTCCCAAACCAAACAGAGACCCAGCAAAAAAAGGGAACTACAGGCCAATATCCCTGATGAATATGGATGCAAAAATTCTCAACAAGATACTAGCAAATCGAATTCAACAGCATATAAAAAGACTTATTTACCATGATCAAGTGGAATTCATTCCTTGGCTGCAGGGCTGGTTCAACATTCACAAATCAATCAACGTGATACATCACATTAATAAAGAAATGATAAGAACCGTATGATCCTGTCAACTGATGCAGAAAAAGCATTTGACAAAATTCAGCATCCTTTCTTAGTAAAAACCCTCGAGAAAGTCAGGACAGAAGAAACATACTTAAACATCATAAAAGCCATTTATGAAAAGCTCACAGCTAATATCATCCTCAATGGGGAAAAACTGAGAGCTTTCACCCTAAGATCAGGAACACAACAGGGATGATCACTCTTACTGCTGTTGTTTAACATAGTGTTGGAAGTTCTAGCATCAGCCATCAGACAACAAAAGGATATCAAAGGAATCAAAATTGGCAAAGATGAAGTCAGGCTTTCACTTTTTGCAGATGACAAGATTTTATACATGGAAAACCCAATAAACTCCACCAAAAGTCTGCTAGAACTGATACATGAATTCAGCAATGTCGCAGGATACAAATTAATGTACAGAAATCAGTTGCATTCTTACACACTAATAATGAAGCAACAGAAAGACAAATAAAGAAACTGATCCCATTCACAATTGCACCAAGAATCATGAATTGCCTAGGAATAAACCTAACCAAAGATATAAAAGATCTGTATGCTGAAAACTATAGAAAGCTTATGAAGGAAATTGAAGATACAAAGAAATGGAAAAACATTCTGTGCCCATGGATTGGAAGAATAAATATTGTTAAAATGTCAATACTACCCAAGCAATCTACACATTCAATGCAATCCCAATAAAAATTGCACCAGCATTCTTCTTGAAGCTAGAACAAGCAATCCTAAAATTTGTATGGAAACACAAAAGGCCCCAAATAGCCAAAGTAATTTTGAAGAAGAAGACCAAAGTGGGAGGTATCACAATCCCAGATTTTAGCCTCTACTACAAAGCTGTAATCATCAAGACAGTGTGGTACTAGCACAAAAATAGACACACAGACCAATGGAATAGAGACTCCAGAATTGGACCCACCAAAGTATGGCCAACTACTCTTTGACAAAGCAGGAAAGAATATCCAGTGGAAAAAAAACAGTCTCTTTAACAAATATTGCTGGGAGAACTGGAGAGCAACATGCAGAAGATTGAAACTAGACCACTTTCTTACACCACTCACAAAAATAAACTCAAAATGGGTAAAGGACCTGAATGTGAGACAGGAAACCATCAAAACCCTAGAGGAGAAAGCAGAAGAAAACCTCTCTGACCTCAGCCACAGCAATTTCTTACTCGACACATCCCCAAAGACAAGGGAATTAAAAGCAAAAATGAACTACTGGGACCTCATCAAGATAAAAAGTTTCTGCACTGCAAAGAAAACAATCAACAAAACTAAAAGGCAACCAACAGAATGGGAAAAGATATTTGCAAATGACATATCGGACAAAGGGCTACTATCCAAAATCTATAAAGAACTCACCAAACTCCACACCTGAAAAATAAATAATCCAGTGAAGAAATGGGCAAAAAACATGAATAGACACTTCTCTAAAGAAGACATCCGGATGGCCAACAGGCACATGAAAAGATGCTTAATGTCACTCCTCATCAGGGAAATACAAATCAAAACCACACTGAGATACCACCTCATGCCAGTCAGAGTGGCCAAAATGAACAAATCAGGAGACTATAGATGCTGGAGAGGATGTGGAGAAATGGCAACCCTCTTGCACTGTTGGTGGGAATGCAAACTGGTGCAGCCGCTCTGGAAAGCAGTGTGGAGGTTCCTCAGAAAATTAAAAATAGACCTACCCTATGACCCAGCAATAGCACTGCTAGGAATTTACCCAAGGGATACAGGAGTACTGATGCATAGGGGCACTTGTACTGCAATGTTTATAGCAGCACTCTCAACAATAGCCAAATTACAGAAAGAGCCTAAATGTCCATCAACTGATGAATGGATAAAGAAATTGTGGTTTATATACACAATGGAATACTACTTGGCAATGAAAAATAATGAAATATGACCTTTTGTCACAACATGGATGGAAATGAAGAGTGTTATGCTAAATGAAATAAGTCATACAGAGAAAGATAGATACCATATGTTTTCACTCTTATGTGGATCCTGAGAAACTTAACAGAAGACCATGGGGGAGGGGAAGGGAAAAAAAAGTTAGAAAGTTATTTATTGATTAATAAATAAATAAATATGTATTTTTCTGAACATCTATTGTTCATTAAAAATTTTCTGGGGCGCCTGGGTGGCGCAGTCGGTTAGGCGTCCGACTTCAGCCAGGTCACGATCTCACGGTCCGTGAGTTCAAGCCCCGCGTCGGGCTCTGGGCTGATGGCTCAGAGCCTGGAGCCTGTTTCCGATTCTGTGTCTCCCTCTCTCTCTGCCCCTCCCCCGTTCATGCTCTGTCTCTTTCTGTCCCAAAAATAAACGTTGAAAAAAAAATTAAAAAAAAAAAATTTTCTGAACATCTATTGTTTATTAAAAATTTTTTAATGTTTATTTACCTTTGAGAGAGAGAGAAGAGAGAGAGAGCACAAGCAGGGGAGGGGGATAGAGAGAGGGAGACACAGAATCTGTAGCAGGCTCCAGGCTCTGAGCTGTCAGTACAGAGCCTGACACGGGGCTTGAACCCATAACCATGAGATCATGACCTGAGTTGAAGTCAGATGCTTAGCCAACAGAGCCACCCAGGCATCCCTCTATTGTCCTTTTTAAATCACTATTATTATTATAATCACAGTGATTATTTAAATCACTATTATCAATCCACAGATTGATATTATTATAGTTTATATTTGTATGGGTCTTTTTCTTCTACTCAACAGAGCTTTGTGCTTACTCATCTTGTTTTTCTCCCCATTTATAAATTCTGAATTGGCTCATTTACAAAGAGGAAACCTTTATTTAGAATATTTTTTTAATCTTTTGTATATTAATGTGTAGTTTTATGTATGATTATATCACAAAGTTCAAATTTTACTATTTAATTAGAATTATCAAAATGTGACACAGAGGCACAAAGAGAGCAAACGCTATTGGAAAACTGGCACCAACAGACTTGCTCCATACAGGGTTATCAAAACCCTTCAATTTGTAAAAAATACAATAAAGCAAAGCGCAAAAAATGAGGTATACCTGTATGATTTTTGAATAGTTGCCTAGATGTGTAATTGAATAGAAACTTGGTTACTGTTTTATTCTCTTGATATCAGTAATATTTATATCCTTGTAGCTCAACTAGATACCCAAAAGTAGAAAGCTTTTATAAGCTTCATTTGCCCTGACTTTCTAATAAACATAAATTTAATTTACTGTATTATTTTCTTCTATGAGATTCAAGTGGTACAGACAGGAGATTTGATTATAAAGAACAACTTGTTATTGATATGTTCCTGTGATAATGGGCACCATGAAATATTGTACACATATACACCGAACCGTGAACCCAAAGAAGGAATTAACAACATTGCACTTTTGATAGCTCTACTGCTGATTGTGTGCACTCCTCCTGGTAACTTAACCAAGTGGCAAGTATTCTCAATAGCAGCTTTAAGAAAGGCCAGGGTGTTGCTAAAAACAAACAGCACTTTCTTACCCTGGGACCAAAAGCATCTTGCAACTATTGAAGGTACATAGAAAAAAAAAAAAAAAAAAAAAAAGAATCCACGCTTAGAAATCCAAGGCCCTGTTCCAAACCAAGGTTGTCCTGGTCTCTGTTAAGTATGTAAGAACAGAGGTTGTAGTTGAAATCAAGATTATAATATTAGATTTCTCTCATTCTCCCTCTGGAAATAAAGACAAATCCTGGGTTAAATAAACCATTTTCATTTGGTATTATGCTAACAAAGACTTCATCATGATTAACTTACTGTGATACTGAGTAACAGTAATTAGCAAAGAACTGATGTGGAATCCACTCTTCTACAACTTTATTTGGTTAGTAAGTGACTAATGATGTATGAGATCCCTTCCCAAGATCTGATCCCAAAATGACATGTAAAATGAGACCTTGAAATAGCAAATATTATTTAGTTTATATATAGTAGTGTATTTTGTGGCAAAACACATCAAAGAGATAAACTATTTAACCGGAAATGTCTTTAGTTTTAGTTTTATCTGAGATCTAAAGACAGTAGGTATCACCTACTCCCATATTCCAGAATGGTATGCCAGACCCTCTAGGGTGGACTTGCAAAGGGCTTGATTGAAAACTTAGGTTGTTTTCCTTAGATTACAACACAGTTTCAACCCTGAGACCAGAGAGACAAAGAAAAGGGTAAGCAATACAATTGTTTTGAAAAACTGTGACAATTATTTTTTATTTATTTAAAAGGCAAGGGACTGGCTAAAGCAACACATGCCAGCAGATTAGAGAGGCCACACATGAGAAAGAAACAGTGCATAATTATTTTATATTCTTCCAAAGAAAGCCATCTGCAAGAGAAAGAATAACTTTAGAGACAAAGGCAATGAAGGTCTACTCACTCACTGCTGGTTGGTCAGAGGCTACAGGAATCTGGTCTGCCAAAAAGGGATGGTACATGAGGAAACTACAAAGCCTCCTCTCCCCAAGAAAGAAAAAGTAACTTTAGTCACATGCCCAAAAAGAAGATACCAGATCCAGTTTATAGCCAAAAGTTAAATGAAAATGTCTTAACCCATTGCCTCTTATCCCTCCTGATCATGCTGGATATGCCAGAACTACAATTAGCAAGGTAGGAAGTAGGGTATGAGATTTGATGAGACAGAATGATCTGATCACTTTTCCCTTTCCCATGGCAGTCTTATTTCCTGCAGCTGGCTCAAAGTGGGAAGCTAATTAAAATTAAGATAAAAATTAGAATACTGATAATTACACTGAACTGGGCATTATTATTGAACAGACTGATTTTTTTAAGTGATTAGAGAACTCTTTATTTTTTGAGAGTGATAAGTTATGTTCTGTACTCAGACAATATCCAGAGCCAGAGAAAAAATTAGCCACACAGAGTGAGTCCTATTGGACAATGAATATCTGGGCACTCCATGTGTTCACTGCTACTGGAATGACATTACTTCTAAGCACTTTGATTGAGTGAAGAAATAAATATGAGTTAATATTGATATTTCCGATTCCACGTTCCAATTCATGCTCGTATTTCCATGTTCTAAAATTAGGAACAGGGTTTTTTTTTCATAGCTTCGTGTTTTATAACTGTCTCTTTTAAAATAAAAAAGACAGCTCTAGTAACATTAGTATATCTATTTGATTTTTCCTAGATTTTATGTAAAATTATTTTAAATAAAAAAATCCCACAATTATGATAAATACTAAAAGACCTGAAAATGTAGTTTTGTTTTTTGTTTTGTTTCATTTTTATCTAAGTTCTACACCCAACATGGGGCTTGAACTCGTGACCTCAAGATCATTAATTGCATGCCCTAGGGTGCCTGGGTGGCTCAGTCAGTTAAGTGTCTACTCTTAATTTTGGCTCAGATCATGATCTCATGGTTTCATGAGATCAAGCTCCATGTCAGGTTCTGCACTGACAGCACAGAGTCTGATTGGGATTCTTTCTCTCTCTCCCTCTCCCTGTGGCCCCCTGCCCCATGTGGCCCCCTGCCCCATCTCCCTCTCTCTCTCTCTCTCTCTCTCTCTCTGTCCATCCCTCCCTCCCTCCTTCCCTCCCAAAATAAATGAATAAACATTAAAAAAAAAGTTGCATGCTGTACCAACTGAGCCAGCCAGACGCCCTGAAAATGCAGTTATTTTCAAGCTTAGAATATGTCCAACTAAGACTATGCAAAGTGCCATATCCAAAAATCCCTTGACATAATTCTCTATGCTTATTTTATTTATAAGCATAAAGATGCATGTGTTTCCATTATTTCATAATTTTGAGGTTTTTCTTCCTCTCCATTTTAATTTAATTTAATGTGATGTATTTTTAATATATAGAAATGTACATTTCAGAAGTCAAAATTATATAAATAAGTATAATATCCACTCATCACCATTTCAGCTATTTATTCTGAATCATTGACTTTCTGTTCCAAGATGTTATTCATATGCAATTATTTAATTATATTAAAAATTGTACTGTGTTCAAATATCTTCTCCTTCATTGCTTTCATCTGTGTGTGTTTCCTCTGCTGAAAACCTTTGATTTTCATTTGTTTTATAGAATAGTTACACTTTCTTTCCTTACATTTGTTTTAAAAGATGTTCCAAAGTCGCCTTGAATATGTGTTACTCTCAAGGTGTTGGATAACAAATTGATTTTTTTTCATGTATAAATGACTGTTTATCTTCATGTCTTAATATTACTGTATTTTACCCCCCCTATTATCTTAATAACTGGTATTATCTTGGATCAATTTTCCCAGAAAAGATTCCCAATGGAATCTTTCAGCAATCGGATCCACTTTAATATCATGAAATTTTCCTTGAATTATAATTGTAAATTGTAGTTGTGATCCATTGTTGACTTGTTTTTTTTTCCTAGCCAATTATAACTATTTTGGATCTTCTTTGCCTATCATCTCTATCATTTTTTTTTCTCAGATTCTCTCTACCTTGTTCTTTATTAGTTTTTATTCTTGGTTATTTTAATTTCTATTTGTATTAGAATTCAAAACTAAGACTAAAAACAAGATAGGGATATGATTAGAATAGAATATTTTATGCATGGCCTTAAATATACGTATTGATAAAAATTATTAAAATAATGAATTTGCAATAACCATTAAAAAGTACAAAAATAACAAGTAGAAAGAAGCAAAGAATAAAAATAAAAACATAAAATAACAAAAATAAGAAATACATATCTAATAATTAAATAATCTGATTCTTAATAGCAATAAACCACCAGGAAATTTAATTTGAAAAATAGCACAAATATATATAATAAGAAATTTAAAATGTAGGGGTTGCCTGGTGCCTCAGTCAGTAAAGCATCCAACTCTTGACTTTTGCTCAGGCCATGATCTCATGGTTCATGAGTTCAAGCTCCATGTTGGGCTCTGTGCTGAGAGCATGGAACCTGCTTGGGATCCTTTCTCTCTTTTTCTGCCCCTCCCCTGCTTGTGCTCTTTCTCTTTCTTTCTCTCTCTCCCTCTCTCTCTTTCTGTCTCTCAAAATAAACATTTAAAAAAAGAAAGAAAGAAAAATGTAATAACTATTGAAATAAAAATCTTATAGGAAATTACATTGTGCTAATCTATGAAAATAAAGTTGAAAATCCAGATGAATTGAATACTTTTTAAAAATATCATAAAATCCCAATGGAGATTAAATGTCTAAAAGAATAATGTCCATAAAAGAAATAGAGAATATTTTCAAGGACTCCCATCTCTACAAAGTAACCAGTCTCTAGTGGTTTCTGGGAATTCTTCCAAATATTTAAAAACAAATAATATTGCTCCTACTTAACTAGTTACATGAAATGCAATATAAGAAAAAATTATGGAGGGGCTCTTGGGTAGCTCAGTTGGTTAAGTGTCTGACTCTTGGTTTCAGCTCAGGTCATGATCTCATGGTTCATCGGATAGAGCCCCAGGTTGGTCTCTTTGCTGACCTGGTTGGGATTCTCTCTCTCTCTCTCTCTCTCTCTCTCTCTCTGCCCTCCCCCACTCTCTCTCTCTCAAAATAAATAAACATTAAAAAAAATAAAGAAAAATTTATGGAGCAACTATAAACTGATACCTGATAAAGGTGGTACAAAAGGAAGAAAAAAAAATACTTATGAGTACCGAGGTAAAATATCAAATAAGTTATTTGCAAATTAAATCAAATGTATATTATAAAGATAACACCAAGTGAGGTTTACTTCAGAATGCAAGGTAGGAATTTAAAATTTTTTATATGAGGAAATTGATTAATATTATTCACCATATTATCAGATTTAAGGGAAAAATTATAACATCACTTCTTTAGATTCCAGAAAATTCCCAACAAATGTTATTAAAATACTCAACAAAATGAGTATCAATGTATACATTCTTAATCTGAACATGTAACATATATACAAGCACATTTATAAAGGACACACATACATACAGACAAAAAGCTAGTATCATACTGGGAAAATACTGCATTCCTCATTTAAATCTGAAGTTATTATTATGACTTTTTTTTTTTAGAAAAATGTAATGTCCTATTAGCAAAATCAGTTAAAATAAGGGAAAGCAACTAAACTTTTGGAGAACAAAGAAATTAGAAAGGAAAAGATGCAGTTCTTGGATTTTATGTTGAAGTTCTTGAATTTTCTAGATATGCAATCTTACCAAATGTAAATAGATAGAACCAGCCCCTCTTCAGGAACCATCCAGGAGCCCACCCAGAGCCAACTCATTATAACAAAAGACACTCCTATCACCAGGGAATTCCAAGGGCTGTAGCAGCCTGTGTCTTGACCGGGGTCAAAAACCAAATATTAGAATAATAAATGCTTCTCATGCTCTTATCACTTAGGAATTACAAGAATTTTAGGAGTTCTGTGTTGGAAACTGGGATCAAAAATCAATAAAAGATTCTCCTAGCACCCTGTTTACAAGGATTTCAGAAGCCCTGTGTCAGGAACCAGGGTCAGAGACCAAAATATGTATTTCTTATTATTTCACAAGAAGCTTTTTGAAATCTTTTCCTGGGGAAAAGTTGAAAGCAATCAAGTTGCATCCCACCTCCTTCCTTAGTACTTGAAGAGCTCTAACCTTTAGTAAAACTTTAAATTATATTCTAGCACTCTTTCTCACCATACGAGCCATATATTTCTTCAGTATTAGTGAATTTCAGAACTAAATATTGGAATTGTTATATGAATATAGAACTTTGTCTTTATTTAAAGTTAGTAAAACTAAGGAAAATAACACTTTTTAAAGAGTTTTAGTCCTATAAGAAAAACTGTGTTCATGTAATATTTTGATAAATTATTAGAATAATGATGTTTTTGTTTAGTTGAAAAATTTTAATACTTTTTGGTCTATTGCATTATTTTAATGTTTACTTCCACGGAGGACAATTGATAGTCTTTGTTTTCATGAATGATACATAGAACTCCTAGGTCTTCTTTTTTAAAAAGGTTGATGTAGACCAAAAATGTGAATCAATTTAAAGATAAGCATTAAGCAAATTCTAGTACAGATGATGAGATTTCACAAGAATTGTGAAGAAACATTCAAATGAATGAAGTGTGAAAAATACTGGCCGACTGAATATATACTCTTGGCTGAACATTTTCAACAGATAAATAATGAAATCATTCTCTTTATCCCCAAGTCTGCCCTATTTCTTAGCTTGGTTATTGACATTACCATCTATTCAATCTTTTTTCTTTTTTTTTAACTTAAAAATTTTTTTAATGTTTATTCATTTTTGAGAGACAGAGAGAGACAGAGCACGAGTGGATGTGGAGCAGAGAGAGAGGACACAGAATCCAGAACAGGCTCCACACTCTGAGCTCTCAGCACAGAGCCCAATGCGGGGCTTGAACTCATGGACTAGACCATGAGATCATGACCTGAGCCAAAGTCAGATGTTTAACCCACTGAGCCACCCACGCACCCCTCCATCTATTCAGTCTAACAGTGATTTTCCTCTGGCCTTTACATTTTATCCCCCATTCACTGTGTTAAATAAGTCATAATTTGATCTCTTTCTATATCTACAATATTATATTTGTTCTCTATCTGTATTTATAACATTATATCTACATATCACTGGAGCATGAACATATTTTACAACTTCATTTCCATTTCTATGTCCTCAGTTCACCCTCATTAGTGTGTTTAAACTAATTATAATACCCTTCCATCTCATTGCTTTGTAACTTATGCTGTGCCTCTAAGCCACTCTCACACCCAGAGTTGTCATTTTAAAACCCAACTCTGATAACATAATTTTATATATTTAAAAGTCTTTATCAGTTTTTCATTGTCCATATAGCAGAACTCAAACTATTAGTATGGCAAATGACATCTTTTATATTCCACCCCAAACTAAATATCCAACATCATCACTCTCTCTACACAAATCCTAGTTTGGCATTTAGGCACACCAAGCTTTGTAATAATAATTTATCTTTGAAAAAAATTGTTACTTCTGACAGAATTGCCTTTTTCCTCTACTTTATCTGTTAAATTCCTCCTTCCCCTTTAAGAGTAAGTCATTTACCATCCCTTCTATATAACCTTCCCAAATTTCTGAAAGTACATTTCATTATTCATTCCTCTATAATACCAGTTAGTTCTTTGCCCTATTATAGAATATCCTGCATTGTATTGTGTGGTTCATCTATATTTTCCTTTTTATTATTGTAGACCCTGTCTTATTCATAAGAGGCAGTATAATATACAGTTTTCGGACTTGATGTTCTGTGGGCAAGCAGACCTGGGTTAAAGTCCAAGAATAAGTGGATTTCTGGTAAATGTCAGATGAATGAAAGGATAAATAAATTAAATGAGCTGAGAACCATCCCATGCATCAATGTATTCTTTATCCTAAGAACTTCCTCTCCTTTCATAGGATTACTACATTCCTTCAAGGTCTTATTCCCTTTCATTTCTTTAAAAAAACTAATATCATTTAGTGTATAGAGATGAAAAATAAGTTTAGAAAGATGCCATGTAAATGTCCATTTTGTATTCATTGGTAAAATACTACTTGTTAAATGAGTGGGTTCAACTTGACAATATTTGCTCCCTTCTGCTCACATCCCACAGTCTCTGACCTCAAGGGGCACATCCCTGCTGTGTGGTAAGCTTATGTTTAGCCATGCCTTATAAAGATTTTATGACATCATTAAAATTATAATTGTGCATCATCTAATTATGTCATTAACACATACAAATTATGTGATTAGAGCTATTTACATTAACATGCAATTAGATCAAATTATGCTAATAGGCCAATACAGGATAATTAACTAAAATTAATTTTAAAAGCAGAGAAATTAACTCAGATAAACTACATTCAAATATCATTATATATTTAGAAGTAAGCAAATAAATATTCCTGTTTTATCTGTACTAGTTCAGGCTCTAATCAACATGTCAACCAGCTTCCTTCTTCCCTCTCAAATCCAAACTCCATATATAATGTAGACCCAAAATACAGATCAAGCATATTACTTCTCTGCTTAAAAATCTTCAATGGCATTTTTCCCCTGTTAGAAACAATCCACACTTTTACTCCTCAAAAGCAGGATGGACTTTAACTTTCAGTGAGTCTTCTGAATCTTTCTGGTAAATTATCAAACCTGAGGATTGTTTGGTATACTCTTGAACTTATAGTTGGTGTCAGAAGTGAGAGTGGTCTTATGTGGACTCTTCATTCTGTCTTTATAGTTAGGCCTTAACTCCCTGTATTTGGGTTCAAAGTCTTGGGTAGACTTGGCAGTCTGGAGGATTGTGAATTTACCCTCAACTTTGGCTAACTCTGGGTAGTAGCTTTCGTTCAAATGTTTGCAATCATTTTAATAAATTAAATTTATTCCTCAGAATACTACTTTGGCTTCTTCCTGTAGGTTATAATATTTAGAACTACTACTTTAATTCTATTGAAAGTAATTTATAATTTCCATTTGATTTCTTCTTTAAACCCAAGAATGATTTTAAGTGTGCTTTAAGAGATCAAGGTTAGAGATTTTTAAATTTCCATTTTTGTTAGTTTCATTTTTGTTGTTAAATTTTAGTTAGTTAGATTTACATTAATTTTTTTTGTCTTTATAAGTATATTGATTATGCTGTACTGGGCATAGGTTCGATTTATATCTGTTAAGAATTTGTTCAGCTTCTCAAATGTATAAGTGTGTTTCTTTTGCCAAACTTGAAAAGTTTTCTGCAATTATTTTAATATTTCTCTGGCTCTTTACTCTTTCTTTTCTCATGATAACGATGAAACAAATATTAGCCTTTATGCTAATGAAACAGGTTCTGAAGTTCTGTTCATTTTAAAATATTTTCCCTCTGCTATTCAGATTGCATAATTTTTTGATGTGCCTTCATGATCACTGGATCTTTTTTTCATCATTTCCATTCTACTCTTACATTTATCCAATAAATGTTAGAGTTTTATCCTTTTATAATTTCCATTTTGTTCTTCTATTCTTTTATTTCTTTGCTGATACTTTCTATTTTAATTTATTGAATGTTTGTGATTGCTCATTTGACATTTTTGTAACTACTGATTTAAAAACATTGTTGATAATTCCAACATTTACACCATTTCATTTTGAGAAACTGTTGATTTTCTTTTTCATTGAAAGCTGAGGTTCTCATGACTTTTCTCATTCCAAGTAATTTCAGATTGTATTCTGGCCATTCTGAACATTAACTTTTAAACCTCTGGGTCTTGTATACATCT
Organism: Puma concolor; assembly: GCF_028749965.1. Taxonomy (NCBI): domain Eukaryota; kingdom Metazoa; phylum Chordata; class Mammalia; order Carnivora; family Felidae; genus Puma; species Puma concolor. Next base: position 66,820,602 of record NC_141668.1, on the reverse strand, counting down.
TATGGATAATGTCGATAGTTTCTTGTTTTGATGGATGATCAACCTATAGGTCAGGTTGTTTTGACAGATAATCAAGCTGCAAGTTCTAACCCACCTTCTCCATGCTGCAGTTCTAATGTCACTTCCGTTTCATAGATTGTGCAATACTATTCAGATTTGTTCCATGTATGCACCACTCAGTGGTTCATCTGACATCTGTATAAAGTCTATGAAGTCTTAAAATCTTGGTATATAAATTAGGATCAAGTCCCAAAGCCTATAAATTGAAGTTTATTAACAACTTTATGGGTCATTTTTCTGAGCTCCTCACTTCTTGCAACCATTCTGATAATTTCTAGTTCACTCAAATTCCTTTTTTTTTTTTTTTTTTTTTAATTCCTCTGGTTTGTAACTATTCACTTCCGAACTGTGTCATGCCCAGGGCCAAATGGCAGGAGAACAGAAAATAACAAACAAGCAAAAAACAATAAGGTTCTGCCATGCCCTGTTGGAACTATAGGTTCATCACACAAAGAAGTTCCACACCCTCAGGGTTTGGGGACTGTGGGCTCAGAGGGACACTACCCTTACTGTTGTCACAGCTGCCATCATACAATTGCTTTGGGGTTGTAGTGCAAGAAAATATAGGAAAACTATCGACAAGCCTAAGTATGGAAAGAACCCTAATGTCCAACAACTGATGAATGGATAAAGAAGATGTGGTATATATATACAATGGAATAGCAGTCAGCAGTCAAAAAATGAAATTTTGCCATTTTCAACAGCGTGGATGGAACTAGAGTATATTATGCTAAGCAACATAAGTCAGTCAGAGAAAGACAAATATCATATGATTTTACTCATATGTGGAATTAAAGAAGCAAACCAGATGAACATAGGGGAAGGGAAGCAAAAATAAGATAAAAACAGAGAAGGAGACAAACCATAAGAGACCCCTAAATACAGAGAACAAACTGAGGGTTGCTGGTAGGGTATTGGGTGGGGGGTGGGCTAAATGGTTGATGGGCATTAAGGAGGGTGCTTGTTGGGATGAGCAGTGGGTATTATATGTAAGTGATGAATCACTAAATTCTATTCCTAAAATCATTATTACACTACATGTCAGCAAACATGGAATTAAATTTAAAAAATAATAAATACATAAAACATAAATAAAAATAAATAAATAAATAATAAATAAAATAGAAAAAAGAATGAAAGAGAAATAAAACATAGGATTTTACTCTTTCTATGCTTAAGAGTCCCCTTTTCTGCTCCTTAATTCAGAACTTTCAAAGGGTTTCTCTTGAAGGTGTCCCTACCTCTACCAGGGTTTGCATTCTTATTTATCTGAGTATGTTAAGTACAGTCCAGGGCACAATGAAAGAAAAATATGATAAACTCCACACTGGCTCAGTGGGACATTAAATTCTGGTGTCCTTCCACAATTCACCTATTTCTGATTATTTTTCTGAATTTTCAAACAGCAATCAATCAATCAATCAATCAACTAGAATTTTAAGGGTCATCTACATAGAGACTGTAGTGATTGAGAAATCCTAATTGAATGATAAAAATTGTATGTAATAAATTATTTCCAGGACAATTTTATGGAAAATAAGCTTCCCAACTTGATCAAAGAACAAATATAAAACACACAATTATCTATAACTTCTTAAAAATGGTAATCAACAGTTTTTAAAAGTCCTCCCCTAAAAAAACACAGGAACTTGAAGATTTGTAGATAAGTATCAAAACTTTAGCAAATGGTCTAGAATCTAGGCAGAATCTGAGGACTCCTAAACTTTATCAGGCTTATCTTCCGTTAATATTAAAATAGGACATGTAAGGATGCAAAATAAAAAACGTAGTTCAGAGGTACCTGGGTGACTCAGTAGGTTAAGCATCCAATGCTTGATCTCAGCTCAGGTCTTGATCTCAGGGTCGTGAGTTTAAGCCCCATGTTGGGCTCTGCACTTGGAATGAAGCTTATTTTTAAAAAAATGTAGAGGCACCTGGGTAGCTCAATGGGTTAAGGTCCGACTCAATTTCAGCTCAGGTCATGATCTCATGATTCGTGAGAGAGCCCAGTGTCAGACTCCGCAGGGACAGCATGGAGCCTGCTTGAGATTCATTCTCTCTCTTTCTCTTCATCCTTACCCCCCTCTCAAAATAAATAAATAACCATTTTAAAAAATCAAAAAAATGTAGCTCAAATTCATTTCTGTCATAGTTGTAGAAGCACCAGGTGAAAATTAGCAAATCAAAGCCAAGATGTATATATAAAGATATTATAGTCAAATAAAGTTTAATCCATGAACTACAAAGATTATTTAGACTTAGAAAATTTGATAATATAATTCATGCTTTTAATATATTAAAGGAGAAAACTTATTTAATTCTTTTAAAGGATGCAGAACAGCACCAATCACTAATAAGGAAATATCTTAAGAAAAGATGAGAATGGGGGCGGGGGGGACCTGGGTGGCTCCGTCGGTTAAGCGTCCAGCTTCAGCTCAGGTCATGATCTCACAGTTAGTGGGTTCGAGCCCCATGTCGGGGTCTGTGCTGACAGCTCGGAGCCTGGAGCCTGCTTCAGACTCTGTATCTCCCTCTCCCTCTGCTCCTTCCCTGCTAGCGCTCTACTTCTGTCTTTCTCAAAAATAAACAAACATTAAAAAAATTTTAAAAAATAAAAGAAAAATAAGAACAGAAAGAAACGTCTTTAGCTTGAAAATTGGCATCTAGTCAAAATCTACAGTAAACATATTTTAGTTTAATATGCTTGAAACATTTCCTTTAAAGTCAAGAAGAAATGTGTTAGCCATATTGTGCTACATACAACTGATGGATGTATTACTAGTTTACATAATGAAATACTACATATACATAAAGAAATTTTTTTTTTAATTTTTTTTTCAACGTTTATTTATTTTTGGGACAGAGAGAGACAGAGCATGAACGGGGGAGGGGCAGAGAGAGAGGGAGACACAGAATCGGAAACAGGCTCCAGGCTCCGAGCCATCAGCCCAGAGCCCCATGCGGGGCTCGAACTCACGGACCGCGAGATCGTGACCTGGCTGAAGTCGGACGCTCAACCGACTGCGCCACCCAGGCGCCCCAACATAAAGAAATTTTTAAAAATCTAATATAAGATATTTCCTAGTGTTATTATGGATACATTTGTGGTGAACACAGAATAATGTATAGAGTTGTAATCATATATAAATGTATATAGATGTATATATACATTTATTTGTTTATTAATTAATTAATCAATTAATTTTAAGTTTATTTTTTGAGAGAGAGAGACTGCAAGCAAGGGAGGGGCAGAGAGAGGAAGAGAGAGAGAGAATGCCAAGCACAGAGGCTGACATGGAGCTTGATCTCACGAACATCATGACCTAAGTCAAAACCAACAGTAGGATGCTTAAATGACTGAGCCATACAGGTGCCCCTATATATTTTCTATTATGTGTGTATATATGATTTTCTATCCTGTTTCGGACAAAGTCCCTGGTTTAAACACAGAAATTTCTTTTTTTTAATCTAAGAAATAAGTTTTTATAACTGTCCATGCAGTTTTTATAATACTACATGGGGCTCTATGTCATTTAATGAGGCATTTCTCTTCATCAGTCTGAAATGTTCTGAAATGTTTTCATGCTGTGTACAAAGATGAGAATTTATAGAATATGCTTGACTATAAAATTTTCTTATTTTCATCTATATATAAATAGATTTGAGAAGTTGATGGTCTACTTGGTATCTAGCTCACATCTTACAAAAATTTAGATGAGCCATTGAGAAAAGTATTCACATACTATTAAGTTTGAAACATTAATACATAGATTTCCTTTATCCTCACCACCCAAAAATAAGGGACAAATAAACAAATCCACTATTATGAGTTTGGAGTCTGAATTCTACAGATTTTAGTGCATAATTTCAAATATTTTCCTAATAGATTTTATCTACATGATGGAAAGCATATTAGGAGAATATGGGTAGATGTGGCTGCATATACTATTATCTCAGACCATTAAAAAGAAAAAAAGACACTCACGTCCAACTGATGTACAGTTTTCGACTGTATACAATGCAACTAAGTCAGCTGTATAGTTATGACCAGAATGCTAAGCTGAATTCTCTTTACCAGGGCTCATCCATCCACAAATGGAAATAGTGCTAATGTAGGAAATACTTCTTTTAACTTAATTTTTACTTGCTGATGAAGCTTTACTTCAACGTATCTTTAATGTATCCTTGTAGTTCCTTATAGCCAGGTAATAAAGGGGAGAGAGCACAGTCTAAGACAGACAAAGCACCATTATTCTAAATGTTGGCCCTTTTATATAGGATTCAAATGATATCATGAAGCATCTCTGTTAAAAGGTGAGTAGGGGTGTTATTGGGGGCTGGCATCTATAGATCACTACACATTTCCTATTTTCTTATAGTGGGAGAAGTAAAACAAAATTAGACTTTTTGTGCATACCTTAAGTCTATTTCTTACAAAACTATCAAAACAAAGGCAAGTTATATTTTAGACCTACAAAAATAGCAAACAAACAGTAAATGTAACGCTTTATGCTAACTAACTGGCATTAAAATAAAAACTTTAAAAATAACAGACAGTAGGTTTTTTCAATAGCATTCATTTCGTTAAATCTCTATACTGTACCTTAAGCTAAATCCATCAGGTTACAAACCTTAATATTCAGTTAAGCCAAAAATGCTACTTGTGGTCAAATGATTCACTCATCATCATTAGAGTACATATGCAGGGAACTTGGTCATTGTGTTCCCAGCTGGCAGCTTTTACTAACATCTGGGTTATTAACATCAGAATCAGCAATCTAGAGAATTGTTCCTTCTAACACATCCAGCTAATCCTGGACCCAAATTAGTTCTCTTCCAAACCCACCTGCAGTAAAATCTAGCCGTCAAGCATATTACCCTTGCAAACAACTGTTTGAGTTAAACATAAGTGTATATATTAGGATTAAATATTCCAGAAGAACCCAGGCCTGACTTTCTGTCTGTAGACAGCTTTCGGTATCATGTTCTTGGAAAGTAAAAATCAAGATGCCAACGTTCATTTATCAGTGAGAAATTTCAATGAAAATTCAGAGATTCTGACTGCTATGTAACTAAAGCTATTTGAAAGAAGGGATGTTTTCCTCATACTTGAGACAAATAATCACAACTTGAGAAGTATCTAATCATAAATATTTGGACTGTTTCAGAACTGTTTGCTTATATGGAATATACTCACAGCAGGTTTAAACGGCAGTTCTGCTACTGTTTGAGCTTCGTGGTCCTGAATATGATTACTGCCTTGTTTGTAACCTAGTTTAGGGAAAGCTCTACCGTGTAGTGAAAGGAACCTAAAGCCTCTTCTGATTATGTGCCAATTATCTTACTGTATTTACAAACCATGAAGATAGTTTAACGCCAGAACATTCAACCAGTGTGGATTTTGTTTCCAAAGCCTTGTAACATGGCTTACATCATTGGTATTTTCTCTATGTGTCCCCCTACACAGAAACTTGTGGGTTTTCTCATGGAACACTGATTTTAATTCAAACACACACTTGACCAAACTCAAATATGTCACTTTGATGAATAAATGAAGTTCCTTAAGTTAGTAAAAATTTTTAAAGAAAACATTACATTTCTAAAAGGCTATTTGACAATACTTAACTGTGTTTAAAATACATACCATTCTATTAGTTATTCTTTTTTAAGAAATTTATCTTATGAAAATAATATACAATGTTTTTTTCCTACAAGATTGCTCATTGCAGCAGGAGAAACTGAAAAGCACGTAAACATTCTACATAATAAAATTAGTTAAATAAATTGCAGTGCACTTGTATCATGGGATTCTAGTCATTTATAAAAATCAAATGGATATGTGTTTACATCAAATATGATAAAGAAAAAATTATTAAGCAAGAATGTAAACTATTAAACACTAAACAGCATAATAGTGTGTGATGGCATGACTGTGTTCTATGAAATGCATGTACATACTTTTTTTTCACGGACAAGAAGGATTCACCAACCCGTTGGCAATAATTACCCATGAGTGGTGAAATAATGGATGTTCAATTCAATATTTCAGCTTAATTTAGTATTTTAGAATTCTCCCTAATGGAATGAATTGTTGGTATCAAAATAAATAAATTCATTTAATTTCTCTTAAAACTACTCCACTCTACAGGTCTTTTGTGGTTCTTTTAGGCAGAATTAAATGCTCTTTCTTCCATCTTCCCAGGACACTTTATTCGCTTATCTTATCAGTATAAATATACATTTCCTTAACTGATTTCACCACCAAATTTTGAGCCTTGAGGAGGGGCTATGATAAAATCATCTCTGTATTCACTGGTATTAGCAAAGTACTGGACTCATAATGACACTAATCATAGTTTTTAGAACAAATAAATGAACAAATCATTAAGCAAAGTTTGTCTAAATGTAGAAAAAGAGAACTAAAATTGAACTGATTAAGTCTATCAGAAACTACTTCAAGTTAAACTAAATGCCACAGGTATTTAATGCATTTCTACCTTCTAAATTAAAATAGCTCGTCCAGAACCATACACACTGTGAGCCCTCAATTAATATTGACTGAGATAATTCTATAAGAGGCATGAGGTAGGCCAGTAAATAACATAGAGAATGTTAATTTAGATCATGTTTCCAAATGATAACTAAAGTTTCAAGTGAATCTGTTAGGTGGCAATTCTATTTAGAAAGGAGAATTGGGGCTAGGCTTTTAAGTTATTTTTATTATATACCAGCCTAAATTAAGAAAATCTCCAGGTTATTATAATTTGAAATATATTGATATTTCATTTTAGCATAATGCAAAACCATAGAATATTTGCACACACTTAAAATAATAATGATAGTAATAATAACAGTAACAATAATAAATATGCCACATTAGATCTCCTAGTTATAGCTATCTACACATACTGACAGTTGAGGACAGAATGAAATATTTTTTCTGTTGTGTATAAAGCCTAGTCTTGGCAAATATAATAATTACAGCAAATATTTGCTTTATTCATCAATATGCTGTCTAGGACTATGCTAATTTACATATCCTTGTGATCATCTTAAAAACTGTATGAGTGCTTATTATAATTCTGCCCATTATACAGATGAGCAAAGTGTGATACAAGAAGTATATTTACTCCAGGATCATACCAACTGGTATTTCATACACCCAAGCTTGTCTGATGTCAGAATCTGTGCTTTTAAGTGCAATACCAAAGTGAGAAAAATTATCATGACCAGAAAAAAACACCTTCACTTGATATTCAAAATATTCAATGTCATGTATTACATGTTAACTGCAATTTTTTTACATAATTAAGAAATTAATTCTAAAATTCTGTGTTGAAATGACTTGAATCTAGACTTTTAGAAAATAATAATGAGGATAAATTAAATGAGGCCTGAAAGATGCTTTTGATACCTTGTGAAAAAGCAATATGTAAAATATGAAAATGTATTGTATTAAAATACTTATTTCAAGAAGGGAACCATAGTAAGTGTTTGAATATATTTTTTTCCTGGATATCAAAGGTAATGCATATCCTAATTAAAATAAGAAATATATACTAACTATTTTAGAATTAAAAAAAAATCCTCATACTATCATACTCAGAATTTGGTCCACTATATGTTGTCTCTGCAAGAGAAAGACAATAACTATCAGTAGATGTTTATAAAATGAGATAAAATGCATCTTGGGAAAGGAGCCTGAAATCCTACAAAGCCAAGATCAAAGGCACTATTATTACTTTAGTGAACAAGCAAAACAATCTGCAACCAGGAAACTCTTACATCTTAAAGGAAAGATAAAACAAAAACAAAAGCAAAAAAACCTCAGGAACAAGAAATGGAACTGGATTCATCAGGCTCTAATGATAGAACCTTAATGTTGTTCATACTCAGCATCAAAGAATAAACATTTAAACGCTCTCAACTGCTCTTTTCATTAAGTGAGAAATATAATAATAATCTTTGTCTAAAATCTCAGAAAGAGCCATGCATTTGTGAATAATACTTTTAAATACTTGTGGATATCATGGTTTCTAGGTGAATCTCGAAGACTTGCTAATTATCCTGCTTGTTTGTGTGAGTACCAGTCCCCCATCAGATGGAAAGGGGATTAGGATAGGCAGTTGAGTCTCTTTGAATTTGGTTCTGAAAGGGCTGTAAGCCAAGTTGAATTTGATTTCAGGTACTGCAATATAGAGTAGCACGTGTAATCTGGTGAACATTTTCAGAAACCTAAAAACAGCTTCCTTTTGCAAATGAAAAGATTTTAGATATTTTAAGAAAATTATTTGTCCCCTAAGGCATTTTTACATTTAAATTTTCCATTTAAATACTCTAAGGCCTTATTAAAATATTAAGTGTGAGAAATTAGCTAAAGATCCCTAAACTAGACAAATTGTTGAATTAAATATAGTACATCATACACTGAAAAATTAAGCAGCCCAAAATCTGTCTAAAATAATTTAATGATATGGGATGATGCTTATAAAATAAATTCCAAATGAAATATTACATGATTTCTTAGACATTTCCAATTTCATTGTCCATGCTAGCAGTTAGCCTCATCACCATGGTGCCAGTTATCTTTTCTAGTTATCTAAAAACAACTTATAAAATTCCTTATAAATGAGTTATATCTCCATAGAGGATAATAGAGAGGTACTGAGATGTGAATTTCAGACATTCAGTCAGTTAATTTACAAAATTCCTAAATCTTGCATACCTGTCTTCAAATGTGCACTGTTTAAATTCATGCCTCACCTAAATTACAAATTTAGACCAGTCATCCTTTCAAGTTTGCTAAAAAATGCATGCACATGAAACATTTATATTTATGGATGCCTTAACTAACATGAAAAATATCCTTCCAAACCTCCAAGTCTATAGGAAAATTTCTTTTCTTTAATTTTTTTTCTGTTTGCACAATTTCCCGTGGGAAAGAAATGTGTATTAATACACATCACTGACATCCTGGAAGAGACCAACTAATAGCTAAATTCAGGATATCAAAAGTGTTGCTCTCAGCTTATCAAGATTGACAGCTGATTTGTTAGTGCTTTGGAGTGGATGCTGTTTCATCTTCACAAAGCTCTAAGAAACCAATGTTTAAAACTAGTGTCAATAAATTTATTAAAAGAGAAGTAAAGGTACCAAATGGATAGAACATTTGTGTTAGTCTGACTAATGGATTATTTGTCTCTGAAGACAAATTAAGTTGGAATCCTATCTATTATGAGGTGGTTTGGTAAACTTGAAACAACCATCAAAACGAAGAGTAGTTCTCTGATTCAAATGTATAATGACTTCAGTTCCAGTGGCTCAGAGAGCCTGGTGCCTCCCACTAAGAGGTCTGCAGGTGAGAGGAAGTCTCCAAGAGTTCAAGGCCTCAACTGAACATCTTCCAATACTTAGGAATTGCTTGGAAAGAGTGACATAACCAAAATGTTTCTTCTGGCTTCCTTTTCCTCTCCTTATTTTCCCTAACTAATCAACCATCTCTCAACAAACATTCACATACATTTGTTTTTGAAATCTTTCTTTAGATATGCTAATATCATTAGTCTATTCTTTATATATTTCCATTTAGAGCCATTAAATTTTTTTAACAGTTCTCAGAAGACAAGTTCTTTTTCTGTCTACAAGTTATACTACTATTTTGTGTCTTGCGATTTTTTTTTTTAAACAAGGCTTTGAGCCAACACAGGGCTTACACTCACGATTCTGGGATCAATACCGAAGCTGAGATCAAGAGTCAGATGCTTAACCAACTGAGCCACCCAGGCACCCCTCTGTTTTGTGAAATTTTATTAAGGAGAATATATTACACTTCTAATCAGAAAAAAATTACTTTAAAAAGAAAATATTTGCAAAGAAAATCTGATCTAAATAAAAAGTAACAACAATAACGTACAAACATACAGTTTCTGAAGTTGATCAAGCTATTTTCTATAAGTTCTCACCAACTCAACATTTTCACTTATTCCTCTGTGGGTGAATTTTATGCTTCCCTTGATACAGCCCAAATTTTTATTTCATTTTTGTCTATATGTCCTGCTTTCTCACTCATTCTCATTAGTAAGATCATTTATTCTTCCAGACTTCACATTTTTCTTAATTATTTCAAATTAATCTACCATAGCACTCAAATCCGCTTATTATTTCTAGTTCTCCTTTTAGACTGAATTCTATGTCAATACAATAGGATTTTTAGCTGAGGACTGAACCACAGTTGGGCACTGATATAACTAACTGTTCTATGTTCAAAACAACTTGACTATAGAAGCCATTTGAGCTTCATTCATCCTGAAGCCTGATTCTCAATTCTGGCATGCCAATGGTGCCCCTTTGCTTATTGCCAGGGCCTGTTGTCAGCTAGTATTTTATATAGAGATAACAGCTCAATAAAGGGAGAGCTGTGTAACAATTATATTACAAGGGGACCACAGAGATACCTATTACACTTTTCATCTAAGAGCCTCAAGGTAACCTACTAACTATGGTTAATGGAGCCTTAGAGTTCCCTGGGGAAGATTTGAACTTGGACTGTATGCCTTGAAAAGCTATTGAGAGTCAAAATCAGAATTCACTTAATCTCTTTCACCTATTTATGGCATTACATCAAGTGTTGATAAGTCAGCCCTGCAGCAGTATTTAAGAAAAGAAATCATGAAACCCTTGTCCGCATGCAATTAGGGAGACCTGATCATTAGTACTTGGGATTAAGTACAAAACTGCTAAAATACTATGTCAGACCGAATTTGCTTTTTCTCCCTTCAATAAGAAATTATCTTCCTACTGTGTCCACTGCCACTTTGAGAAGATGAGTAATGATATCAAGTACCAACAAAAGGCCATTTGCTTTTTCCTGTCTAACTCAATTATTAAATGATCCGTTACAAGATTGCCTTTTATTCTCTTGCAGCAGGTGGTTCAGACTCAGATAATGAGCCTTATGGTGCAGGCACTGCATCTTTAATTCCAGTTAAAAGCTGGACTTCCACCCAGTTGGGCAGAAGGGTAACTATGGCAAATGACTAGTGACTCAGATGGAAGGAGGGACATTGGTGAGTCATCATGATTTAATGCTGAACTTCTTATAACCAGTGGGCTATTTTAGCAACTTTAAGGAAACAGTCAATGGAAGTGTTCTCTTGCTGGTGTTTAAAGAGCAATTCAAGTAATAAAAGAAAGATTTTGACTATTTGTGTACAATACCAAAATATCTGAATGGAGAGGGAAACATTCACCCATTCTTGACTTTTGGTCTTCTATGGAAAAAGCATCCAGACGACAAAATTTGTTGCATTTTTCCTCTGAATACTGAATCACTGTAAGGCAATTCTTTTCTAAACAAAAAGACGTTTGTAATCTTATTGGGCTGGGATGTTGAAAAGCTCTAAGAAAAATTTTCTAAAAATATATAAATATTAGATTTTTAAAAATTAATAAAAAGAAAGTGATTCTGGTGATTTAAAAATTCCTATAATATAATGGCCAGAAAACTCAGCAGAGCTACCTCAATATATCTTTTGGATAATATATGATATATTACAAAGAAGAAGAAAAAGGAGAAGGAGAGGAAGAAGGAAAAGAAGGAGGAGGAGGAAAAAGAGGAGGAGGGGAGGGAGGAGATGGAAAAGAGAAAAGAAATGAAGAAAAATTTCCTTAGGCAACAGAATACAAAATAACCAAATATCCTCTGAGACAAACTCAGAGAGAAATTTATCCAAAAGCACTTTCTAGCCAAAAAGATGACAGTTAAGGGGAGAAACAAGAGGGCAAGACATAGGAGGGAAGAGTAAAGGTAAAGAACTATATTTTTCATATTCCTTCAGAGAAAATTATCATTTGCCTTCATCCTTAACCCCCCAAAATATTTTCAGCATGTTTTTATGGAGTTTTGACTTCTATTTTTTTCACCCCCAGTATAGAAAACACAACCTTAAAAAGGAAACTAATGACTCCTCTGTTCTAAGATATTTGGAAATTCTTTTTATTTTTTTTAAAATTTCTTTTTAAATGTTTATTTATTTTTGAGAGACAGCCACCCAGAGTGTGAATGGAGAGGGGTCAGAGAGAGAGGGAGACACAGAATCCGAAGCAGGATCCAGGCTCAGAGCTGTCAGCAGAGACCAAAGTGGGGCTCAAACCCACCAACTGTGAGATCATGACCTGAGTTGAAGTTGGCTGCTCAACTGACTGAGCCACCCAGGCACCCCTAGAAATTTGGAAATTCTTACATACAGATTTGTGTCTCTGGAAAAAATTACATGAAACCATGAAAATAGTGTAATACTTATAAAGTTTATGGAGTGTAAAAATCAAAGTTTAAAAATGCAGACAGTAGGTCACTCTAATAAGAGAGACTTGACTTAAATGAAGGATATCTCTATGGTGAAAATTCTTAGGTAAATTTCTACTTTCTCTTAATACACATGGTTTTTTCTGCTTAGGAAAAATCTAAGGATCAAGTTGTGTAAATATATACTTCTGAACTTTCTAATTTTGCTCTATTTATTGACTTTTTCCTCCATAAAGCTTCAAATAAAATTACCTTATCTGTAATCATAAAGCATTATATTTTATGGGCATTTTAGTATGGAAGCATTGTGACTGATATTACAATGTTGTTTTAAATAATTGCTTTGCTATCAGAAAATTAAATATTTATTGAGGACTGGATTTCAGATAAAAACCAATATTCAGAAAAAACCAAGAGATTTTTATTTTAGGGGCCCCTGGGTGACTCAGTCAGTTAAGCAGCCAACTTCGGGTCAGGTCATGATCTTGTGGTTGGTGAGTTCGAGCCCCACAGTGTACTCTGTGTTGATGATGACAGCTGGGAGCCTGGAGCTTGCTTTGGATTCTGTGTCTCCCATTCTCTCTTCCCTTCCCCCACTCACGCTGTATCTCTCTCTCTCTCTCTCTTTTTCTCTCTCAATAATAAATATTGATTTATCAATAATTGATTGATTTTAATTGGACAGTATGGTTCAGTTTACTTCACTTTATATATTAATTTCATATTATGTTTTATATATTTATATATTTATATTATATATAAATATATTTATTATTATTTATATAATTATTATATATTTTAAAAATATGTTTATATATTTTATATTTTATATTTTAATTGATTGATTTTAATATGGACAGTATGGTTCAGTTTACTTCATTTTATATAATAGATGCATATTTTAAACTTCCCTCCAGAAATATTCATAAAAATGTTTATGATGGAAATTTCAAGTAATCTTTACTTTGCTCCCAAGCCACAAGAATAATAGTTAAATGGCAACAAAATTTATGGAAAATAGTAGAGACTTTTAAATCTTTTTACTTACTTTAATAAAAATAATTTTTACCAGCTAATATTGTGACCCATCTGCAACTATATGCTTAGGAAATAAAACATTCAGTAGCATACCATATTACAGAACATTAAAAAATTAGCAAAAATTATATGATATTCACAATTTCTGTTTCATCCTAAATATTTGTTTAAAAGAAAGCTTTTCTCTTCTTTGTGCTCCAAGTTTGCTGTATTGATTTACAATGTTTTCTAAATGAATAAATTATTCCAAACTATTTTAGGTGCTTTTCTTAATTGTAGAGGTATTTTAGAACCACTGAACAATTACTTTGGCTTTGGTGTATCTGAATATACTGATGAGAATAACTTTAATTAACCATTCCTTTTAGCAGGACACTCACTAGTCAAATACTACCCATACAAAGATATTTAATGACACTAGTCAAATTCTCTCTATCCTGTTCTTGATTAATCCTAAATAGTTTTGAGGGGGAGGAGAGGAAAATTAATATGGACTAAGCACAAGATCTCTGCTAAGCATTAATCCACACAATTGACCTGAAACATAAATATTACTATCTTTATTTTATAGATGAGGAAACAGAGGATCAGAGAGCTATAATTACAAGATTAAAGTTAGACTTTAACTATGAATAGGCAGAAAGTTGCTTGAGAATTTGACTTTAAAATCCATGCTCTTTCCCTTTACATATATTGCATCTACCATTTTTCTAATCTAGAAGACTTGGTTTTATTAACATATATTGTATAATCTTGAGGCACACTATATTTTTTCATTCAAATGAAATAATGATGAGGAAGGGGAAAAGGAGGTTGGTAACAGCTAGTATTTGTTAAGCTCTTACTTATGAGACCCAGAATGTCTGGGTCTATTTTTCACTGGGCTACTCAGTAGGCAGGTGACCACGGGAAAATTCATAATTTTGTTTTTCTTTGCTTCCATTTCTTCATCTGTAACATAGGGGTAATATAATCACGCATCTCCAAAACTGTTGTGAGAAATAAATGCACACAACATAAATGGGCATTTAAACTAGTGCCAGTCATAAGAGTAAACCTTCAATAAAAGTAATTTATTACTTCCAGTTTTTGTGTTAAATGTATAACACATATGATCTGAGCACACATTCAGGACCAGGCCTGTCCTTTGGAAAGATACACCAGTGTGGCCTTCTCCAGGTCCCATGAATAGCTGAGCAATATCTAAGGGATTCTACACTTTTCTCCTCTTTTCTGAGTACCATTAAAATCCATTTTGAAATTTCAATCTGGAAAGATACCCCAAGAGGCCTCTAAAAGATGCCTCCAGTACAGTTCCTTTGCAAGTCTGATTAAATTGGGCTGCTTCCTCCAACTGAGTTGCCCTGGTCCCACAGCCTTCAAAGAATTTCCCCTGAAACTTCCTCTGCCTCATGTCTTCATACCCACTTTACCCAGTTACTCCCATTCACCAAGCACTAGTGTGGTGATGGCAGTCGCAGAGAAAAAGCATGGGCGGGTGTCAGAGGTTTATGGGAAGTAAAATACATAGTAACCAACAAAGGATGCAGCCAGTCCAGCTGTGTGGAATACAATTGCCACCTTCTTTTGCCTCCTGTCATGTCTCTGCATAAATATAACTTTTAGGGAGTTCTTTCCTAGGCTATAGGATTGGTCCAGTGCCCTCTAATATTCCCATTGTGTTTATAATTCTCCCTTATACATTTTCCATACTTTCTGCTAAGTAATAATAGTAAGTACACTATATGTCTTCCCAATGGTTTCAAGATTTCATGGGGAGGGCCGATGTAGACCTGTAGACTGCCAATACCTACCTAGAGCCTGGCACATACTAGGCACTGAGTAAAAATTGGTTGAATGAAAACTAACTGATCGTTAGAATCTAAATATCTCCCCCATTCTCAAATTGATTTAATAAATGTTAACTTGTGGTTTTCTGGAATAATTATGAAGTATTCCTACTCTTTCTTCAAAAAGTATTATCCTTCCTGTCTGTATTATTTGCTGGTTCTCGACATTCTTTTATTGCTTGCTTTTTTCATCTTTTTTTATTGTTCCTCAGAGACTGTGTGTATCATTACCAAATTTAAATCAAAACTGGCTGTTTTAGGGTGCCTGGGTGCCTCAGTTAATTAAGCATCTGACTCTTGATTTCGGCTTAGGTCATGATCTCACAGTCATGATATCGAGCCCTGTGTCAGACTCCATGCTGTACATGGAGTCTGCTTGAGATTCTCTTTCTTCTCTCTCTGCCCCTCCCCCACTTGCTCGTGTGTGTGTGTGTGTGTGTGTGTGTGTGTGTGTGTGTGTGTGTGTGCGCGCGCGCGCCCTCTCTCTCTCTCTCTCTCTCAAAATAAATTAAAAAAAAAAAAAAACATTAAAAAAAACCTGGCTGTTTCGAACACGTTATGTACTACTTCAATCCTCTTGTCTTGTACAGCCACCACTGAAGTGACCATTTCTGTAAGGATAAGACCCAGTCTCATGTGGGGCCAGCACCTAGAATGCAACATGTGCTTTTCAATTCTAGCCTTCTCCAGTGAGAAGCAGACATGTGACAGTGAAGAAACCCATTTGCCAAAATACTGAACGGTCAATGGGAGCTGTAGGGTGAATGCATTTCCCTCTCTCTCCCAAGGTAATGGTCCACAGACATAATCACAAAGTTTCCCGGAAGGTTCCACAGTGTAAAGAAGCAAGTTGCCTATAGCGATGGCCAGCTCTGAACTTCACTGATTTGGCCTCCCTCCTCCCCTGCTTTGCTCCACCAGTAATAAGATCATATATACATCATTTCTTCAGGTCCTGCTTCCTAGGGAACCCAAGCTACAATAGATGCTCTGTCAGTAAAATATACTACAATGGCATGGTGAAGACAATCAGAATTCCAATGGCCCATTAAAAATCCCTAACAATAACAGTATTCCTGTTTTTATAAGTTCATTAACAAACCTTTGCCATTCTTTAAATTTTCTCTTTCTTTCATTACAATGAAATTCATAATCTTATTTTGTCTTATATAAGATTCATCTGCCTTATAAAACTCAGTTACACTGGATTTTGACACTTTACTTATGAAGTATAAAACTATAATGTAGATTTTTGTTGTCTGATGTAATCAATACGAGGACATTCAGAAAAGATTAGTCTGAACATAAGTTAACATGGATGAGAACAGTAAACTGGTTTGGTTTTCACATTTTGAATTATTTTTCTTTCAAAATCTTATTAATGAATGTAGGGAACAGGGGATACAGAGAATGAAAGAGGAAGAAAGAACAATAGTTAGAAGGTTGTGTTGAGATCAAGAGTAGGCACGAATTGTTAAAAACAGCTTACTCATATTAATCACATATAATAGTGCTTATATAACATGTGTGTACAATTTATAGCATGATACAAACAACACTTATTAACCCACCACTCAGTTTAGGAAATAGAACAAACACACCACAAATTCTTGAGAGTTTTGTGTGGATGACACATTTAAGCAAGAAGACAAACACCATGGAATCTCCTGGTAGTCCCAATAGTAACTGTGTGACTTTAAGGGGAAGCAATTCTCTTTGAGGACTTTTCTATTTGTGGGGAGAGGAAGTCACACAGATAACAGTAGCTGACATGCCAACTTTAGATAGTTTTGGGTTTTTTTCAGTTTGAAAAGAGATCATACTTGTGAAAGCAACTAAGTTAACATTTTTCTCCTTTCACTATTTCCTTGAATGCGTAAACAAACTAAATATGCAAATAATATTTTAAAACAGTCCCAAATTAAAAGAGCTGGTGAAAGGTGCTTCCTTACTATATCTCTTTTGAACTAGTAGCAAATTTGGTGGCATTCTTACTATCCCAGATACAAGATCAAGCATTTCCAGAATCTTAGGAAAATTTAAAGCATTTGATTATACTCTTCCATTGATCATAACTGTCTCTGAAATATATGAAATTGAAATAAAAGGGTAATTTAAAAAATAATACACAATTTAAAATTGCTCATTCACAATTGCATATTGATAATTCAGAAAATCTACCTCTACCTTAAAAGGAGAATCATTAAAAAATCCTTCTTGATTTTATAAATATGTCTGGCATCTAAAGGGGAAAAAAAAAACCCTGAAATTTTATTTGCGATCTCATTTGTTGTAATACGGCTTTTGTATTTCTAGATTTTGATTCAGTTGCAACTTGTGCCACACTTCACGGGCAATTTGCTGGGATAATGCCTGCCGCCACTTCCTCTCACATTAGCTGAGGGGGTGACTTGGAATCGGACACTCAGAACTTATCTCTCAGTAGGGTGCAAGTTCCTTATGCTACTCTCCCCTCCTCCCTGCTACCACGTTACTTGTGGTTAGTTTCATGCTGAGCACATGTTCTTCCACGTTAATACTCAGTTATTTTTCAAGTGGCTTTGGAGAACAGATGTTCTTATGTGAGTTCCCATCTTTCTTCTTTCGCCTGACATATTTTTCACAAAGGACTCCCTTGCTATTCCTTGTTTAGTCCAGAAAAGGTGGGGGGGGGGGGGGGGGGGAGGAAAGACTCATCCTAAGTATCATAAAAAAAGTTGTTTCTTAGATATCTTCCTATATAATTTTTCTTCACCTATTACTCCTGATACCTACTTTTGTAAAAAGAAATTTGCTTCCTAGTTTTTAAAATCTATTTCTATATATAATTTTCTCTTGAATATTAGTATGCTTTCATTTCAATATTTTACACCTAGATTTTATATGACACTTATCAATATAATCTGTACATATATATATATGTACGCATATGTATACGTATAGCATGTATATATATATACATAATATATACTTAAATACATATGTATTAAGATACATATCTTAATAAAAATATATCAACATAATGTATATGTATGTTTGTGTTGATACCTTTTTTATGAAGATTTTCATTTCGATGCAAGTGAATGGTTACAAGGTAAACTTAAAGAAAGTTAGAAAGTTAAGAACCAACCTTCTGCTGGTCCTGATTTAAAAGTTAAATGTCATTTTCTCCCATCCTTACTCTCTGTCACTTGTCAGGAATGACTTTGCGTTCTGTCTGCAAGTTTAATCAATTAAAAATGCTCTTAAATTTTTCTGTTTCTGAAATTCATTCACTGGGTGAGCTACACTACAACCTTTGGGAAAAAATGCAGTTTTTCTCTTCTTCAAGGGTAAAAATGAAGCTTTTGAATCCAGAGATCTAGGAACAATTGGATCCCTGGCCTTCACTCCCTGTTGCTAATCTCTTCTGAAAAATTGTACAATGAAATACAAAGTATATACATGTTGGTCCTCCAGAATATTATAGTTGGAATCAGTCTTGATTTTCCAAGACTAAAAACATTTAAATTCAAGCTCAAAAAAAAATTTGCTGAGGAACCATTTACTACAGTTTGTCATTAGTTCATCCTATAGGTACAAATCCTTATTTTGATAGAAATCTTTGAACCCAACTTGTTCCCTATGCCCTTAAGATAAATTCTTGACAAAGAATTTACAGATTTCAACCTGGGTGGGGGAGAAGCTTGAGTGTTAAAGACTATTAAATTAATCAAGATGGCCCAATACACATTGATTTTTTTTCTCTATCAGCTCAGAGGATTGGTTAAAGGAGAATAAAAGACTTCTGAATCGTTCCCCATTAGCAGATTGTAAACCTAATTATTTTTTTTGCAAAAACTTTTCAAGAGAAAAAGAAGTGGAAATCTTTCCTAAATGTATTACAATTCAAAATCCTTCTTACAAAGGTATTTAAACATTGTTCATTAATAATAGTAATAGAAAATCCTAGAGGTTCCTGTCACTTAAAAAATGCCAATTTATAAAAAAAGAAATCCCCAATTTCCTATAGTCCACCATTAAAGCCAAAGTCATTTCATATCTGAAACATGCCATCAGCCACCTCTTCCTGAGAAGGAGGGCGGCATGCTGTTAATGCATAGCTGTCACTCACACACATGGCTGTTAGGCAATCGAGGAGAAGAAGGGAGCCATTAGTCTGTAATTCTGAAAATTTACATCCCCTGTAATTTTCAGCGACCGCTTTGCTTTCTTGGCATCTAAAATAGACTGAACCACAACTACCACCACCAGTTCATGGCATTTTCCTAGAGTGAAGGCAGACAGCCCAGTAAGCTATTTCAAGACCAAAAAAAAAAGAGGGGGGGGCGATTTTGTTTTCCATCTCGACTTTCCTGTAACGGTCAAATAACAGACATTTGTTTATCCCATCTGCCTTCTTTAATGATCATGAACAGTGACAGATCCCAGAGAGAATGAACAATGCATTCTGCTTTCTGGAGCTCAGTGTTATTCTCTGTCAGGAAAAATTTACAAGTTGGCTTTCATGTTTGTAAAGTTCATTTCCCAGAATAGTAGGTTATAAATGGTCATTACCATAAACTACCCCACATATAGATGTTGTTCTAAGGAAAAAGGCTTGATATTTTGGGATTGATTTTTTTTTTTTTTCTATCTTATTTCTGGAAATATACAACTGTGATGTGGTTGGTCACTACTCTTTATTTCAAGGAGTTCATAACTATGAATGTTATTTTACTTAAGAAATGGAAGAAAACAAAGCATTAGTTGAATTATCATATAGCAGTTATGATACCAAACAGTTTCTCAGGAACCAATCTCCACTCACCCTGACACTTAAAAACATAGCACGAAGGGCCTGGAGAAATGAATGTCAAGTCAGGTAATCTGGGTCTTAAATTCTAGCTTTGACCAAAGTACCTACTGCACAGATTCCCTGAACCTAAATTTATTCATTTCTTAAATGAGAGTGCTAAACCCAGTTATATCTAAGTGAAAGTGTTAATAAGCTTTGACACATTAGAAAACAACAAGAAAGACCATGGAGGTGACAGAACTCTAGTTTTTACTTTGGTCTTCTTCAAAGTCCTCTGTTCAATCATGAATAATTCAGAAACAATGGACAAGCTACTTAGGTTCACAAAGCTTTGGAGTCCTCATTTGCCAAACAAAGAGGATAACTTGATCCTCCTGTCCACATTGGCATGGGAATCCATGCAGAAGGGTTTGGCAGGACGCCAAGCATCTATGGTAAGGCTTCTATGAGTGACGACTATTATTATTTCAGAAAACCAGTAAGAGCTCTTAAAACCATTTGTTTTGTGTTCTTTACTCTAGCAATTGTTTTCTAGGAGAAAGATCTTCCCTTATTCTGGTGGAACAGCTTAAAGTATGACTGGTTACCGTATACCTGTACTTATGTGACAAATGCACCGAAAAATCAGAAATATTCATCACTGATGAAACAAGAGTCACACATTAATCATAATAATGAAAGGAAATGGGAAGTGTAGTTAGTTCAGCTATAATGCAGTCTATATTCCTTAAAATGTGCTATGCATAAATGTGAATTAAGAAAACCACAGGGCTTATGGGAGGAGGAAGACAGGAGGAAAACACTCAGAAACCTTGATCAGTGACACATCAGAAGACGAGTAGTGATCTAATAAAAGTACTAGCACAGTGACATGATTAAGAAATATATGAATCCTACAATAAATATGACACTTTACCTTGAAAATGACAGATGGTTCAAGTTGGAAGGGCGGCAGCTTGTTGGTGAGGATTCGCAGAGGGAAGATTATCTGAAATCAGAAAGAGAGTTGTAATATTAGATGTGAATGTGTGTGGCTCATAACACGTGTGGTGAACTGAGGTACCTGGTAGTTAGCTGAGGTGTATACAGGTGTATGTTTGTGTATTCTGTATTCCTAACGGGCTCCCTTCAGCTGAGTATGGTTTTATGCCTTTACTGAGTGTTTCTTATAGACAAAAAAAATCAGACATGAGCAAACACAAAATTTGCATTATGCTCAAATTGTTGTCTAATATATCAATCGCTTTGGAACAAATTTGCATTTTCTAAACAAGTGTTATAGCAGAAATAACAACTCCAGGTGGTAATTATCCTCAAATCTCTTCCTTATACAGATTATGTATACACCTCTGTGTGCATGTGTGTATATATAGCATTGAAGATGAGAAAAGAAGTAGAAATAAGTGAATTATGATTTTCTTGTACATATCCATAGTAAAATTACTCATGATTGGGTATTTTCGCATAGTTCTGCATTTTCTACTACACCAAAAAATAATACTTGTTTTTTAAAAAATTCAAATACCAGGAAAAAATAGGTCTTACAAAATCCTTATAAGCACTCTTCTGCTTTCAACCTTTTTCAAGTTCCACAGTGTCTCAATTTCCAGCTTCAGTGGAAACAAGAGAGAAGGTGGTGAAGAAGGAGAGATACAGAAGAGAAGAGAATAGGGTAATGGAAATTCAGTTTAAAATGCAGACAAATCTGCCGTTTCTGCTTGATAGCCTGTAACATTTCCATGTAGTGCACTTTGCATGGCAGAATAGCTACTAGTAATAGAATTCTCTCACAGTGGAGGTTAATTACTTTTCAGCTACAGCAAAATAAATTTCCTGTCAAGCCCATGGACAGGAATATGCCAGTGTCCCCGTTTTTACCTGCAGTTTTAATTCAACATTAATATCTGACACTCCTTGCATTTGGTAGGCTGTTCCACTGAATAGTGGGAGCCCCAAAGGAATATTGAGGGCTTGTCAATTACGTAATATCAAAATGTGTGTTAAAAAAGTGGTTTGCCTCTCCCAGAGTTCATCATAAAGAAGACTGACTGAAGTGCCTCTCACTTTATCAAATGGAGTCTACCCTCTTGGTGATGTAAACACGTGCAAGTTAACACAAGACAAGGAATGGGGGAAGCTCATTGTCCCCAGTCCAGAGTGGAGTAAACCCTGGCTTTCAGGTGCATCTCCAACTGACTGCAGGGAGGCTTTGGGAGTCTCATTTCAGTCTATTCTCCATTTTAATAAGGCCAGGCCACTGCACAATGAGTTGAATTTTGTAGGGTAATGTATCAAGGGTTTCCTTTATTTATCCTGTTTCAGTACTGATTTTCTTCCCCCAAATGTAATCTCATCTATGACCATACTCATGTTGTATCTTTTGGACAGACACTGTCACAGTCACTTAATTAACACCAACTTCAGCAATCCAGAAGGCAGATGGAATAAAGACATGAGCGCAAATTACCTCCCGCTGCATAGAGAGCACGGGGTGGGGGGTGGGGGCGGGGGCACAGAATAAAGAAGCAGAGGGTTACTCCATCAAAAAGAATAGACTTCCTAGCTAAAATATTTATTATCAATTAGAAAATAATTTATTATCAATTAGAAAATTATCAATTAGAAAATGCATTCTCTTCCCATCAAAACTTTTAATTCCATATATCTGAATAGTTCACCCACAAAACCCTTCCTGATTCAGCTAATCCTATGTGGTCTCACTCTCCTTTGAAATGCTTTAGAATTCTGTTTTATTCTTTCCTGTGACATTTACTATACAGTCTCATATAATAGCTTTCACGCAATTTTTTAACCACTCTTATCCAATTAGATTGCAAGTACCTTATGATTTAATGTTTTATTTTGCTTCTAATTTACTGCATCTCCTAGCATGATGCCTTGCATCTAATGAATCCTCAATGAGTATTTGTTGAATCAACTTTTTTTTTTGAAGTTTAATCCTCTTCTGATACAGAGGAAATTGGAGGAGGGGATCCTCAGTGTATTAAAAAACTCTTAATGCTTTTATCTTTGACACTTTTGTAGTAAATTCATTTGCAATTTAGAATTTCTGTAGAAATCATTTAAGTGTGGATTTCTAGTGCAAAATATTGTAAGTCAAATATTCCCTTATGTTTTGCTGGAAGTTGGGAAATCAATAACCAATACATATCTTTTCTCTTCCTGAGGTTGAACCACACTGAAAATAAGATACCTGAGTCAGATTGATGGAGATAAGGGGTCAGTTTTGCTAAGCCCAAATGTGATGGGAGAAGGTGACTAAGATGCCATGGTTACATCAAGTTCCCCAATACTCCATTCCAGGCAACTCTATGCATTCTTTATATCAAGTTCCCCAATACTCCATTCCAGGCAACTCTATACATTCTTTACAAAGAGGAAAGTCATCACCACACAAATTATGTAATGGGAGAGTAGTAGAGCCAGAGGCTGCTCCAGGCAGGTGATCCATTAGGCTGATCCAGGCACATTCAAGTTCTCGAAATTCACCAATCAGAACAGTTTCTCCCCTCTGCTGAGGCACAGAAAAGTGATTGGAGAGGGGAAAAACGAAGCTTCAGAAAGAAGTTGTAGCATACTCCAAAGGCTTTTCTTTAATAAGAGGTAGAGGAAAATGCAGGAGAGGGAGCAAGTAGTTAGCTTTCCTGCCTAATATGGAATCCTGATCATTCCTATTAACTTTCTTTGTTGATGATAGTCAAGATATTTGCCATTAATGTTAAGTCTAAGTTGGTAACAAACCAGTTCTTAGAGAAAAATAAGTAATGGGTAGTGGAAAACATGTGAAGGTGGGGGAGGGCCCTACAGACAGATGGAAAAGAATCAGTCTCTATAAGTGCATGCACTGAACAGCCTATTTGAAGAGATGAAAAGTTCTAGCAAGCAACTGAAAAAAACTGAAACACACTCCTGAATGTTTTCTTACCTTGGAATTTGGTGAAATTTGTCCGATCATTGGTTTAACGGTACAGAGAAAATTCTCATTTGAAGCAGGGAAAAGGGGGAGTAAACAATCATTGAATAAGTTTCAAGTACTCTTGGGGTAAAATGGTCTATTGTAAAATAAATCAGGGTCACAAACCTTTTCTATAGAGTGTCAGATAGTGATTGTTTCAGGATTTGTGGGTCATATGGTTTCTGTCCGAAATACTAACTCTGCTATTCATAGTAGTGTTAAACCAACCATAGACATATGTAAATGAGTGAGCATGACTGTTTTCCAATAAAACTTTATTTATGGACACTGATATTTGAACTTCCTATACAGTTGACCCTTGAATAAAGTGAGAGTTAGGTGTGTAAACCCCTCACACTGTTGAAAATCCACATGTAATTTTGTTTTGTTTTAATGTTTTTATTTACTTTTGAGAGAGAGAGAGATAGAGAGAGAGAGGGAGAAAATGAGCAGGAAAGGGAAGAGAGAGGAAGGCAGAGGATCTGAAGCGGGTTGTGCACTGACAGCAGAGAGCCTGGTACAGGGCTCGAACTCATGAACTGTGAGATTGTGACCAGAGCTGAAGTATGATGCTCACCATACTGAGCCACCCAAGCATCTTGAAAAATCCACATATAATTTTGATTCCCCCAAAACTGAACTACTAATAGCCTACTGTTGATTGGAAGCCTTACCAATAACATAGTTAATACATATTTTGTAGTATTATATACTATATTTCTTACAATAAAGTAAGCTATAGAAAAGAAAATTTTATTAAGAAAATCACAGGAGGGGCGCCTGGGTGGCTCATCAGTTGGGTGTCCGACTTTGGCTCAGGTCATGATCTCACGGTTTGTGAGTTCCAGCCCCGTGTCGGGCTCTGTGCTGACAGCTCGGAGCCTGGAGCCTGCTTCAGATTCTGTGTCTCCCCTTTTCTCTGCCCCTCCCCTGCTCATGCTCAGTTTGTCTCTATCTCTCAATAATGCATAAATGTTGAAAAAAAATTAAAAAAAAAGAAATTCACAAGAGAAAATACATTTGTAGCACTGACTGTATTTATTTATTTATTTTTTTTTTTTATTTTTTTTTAATTTTTTCAACGTTTTTATTTATTTTTGGGACAGAGAGAGACAGAGCATGAACGGGGGAGGGGCAGAGAGAGAGGGAGACACAGAATCGGAAACAGGCTCCAGGCTCTGAGCCATCAGCCCAGAGCCCGACGCGGGGCTCGAACCCACGGACCGCGAGATCGTGACCTGGCTGAAGTCGGACGCTTAACCGACTGCGCCACCCAGGCGCCCCTACACTGACTGTATTTATTAAAAAAAAAAAAAAAAAATCTCTATATAAGTGGACCTTGACACTTCAAACCCATGTTGTCCCAGGGTCAACTACACCTTTTATGTGTCCCCAAAATATTCTTTTTCTTCTTCTTTTCTTTTCTCTTCTTTCTTTCTTTCTTTCTTTCTTTCTTTCTTTCTTTCTTTCTTTCTTTCTCCTTCTTTCTTTCTTCTTCCTTCCTTCCTTTCTTTCTTTCTTTCTTTCTTTCTTTCTTTCTTTCTTTCTTTCTTTCTTTCTTTCTTTCTTTCTTTTCCAGCTCCTGGATAATACACTGGCTTGATTTTGGTCTGTGGACAATACTTGACTGTCTCTTTAAATAAACATTATGGTTCACTGAAATACTATTATCAGTTCCCTACCCTGATAAAACCTGGAGAAAAGTACTGATAGCAATTATCTACTCTGTAATCCTCTATTTCTAAGCTTAGGTTCCTCAACTATGGTCAGAGATTTGCAAAAGCGAGTATCTATAAGCTTTTCATAAAATCTACAAAATGAAAGATGTTGATTATGCATTGTGATTATTGGCAAACCAACATTTCATTGTACGTTCAGACAGACCTTAATGCTAATGGATTTACAACAGAAGCAGAAAAGGTCAGAGGAAGAAGCCTGCTCAATTGCAGGATTTTAAGGATCAGTCTAATTTAGGGGCACAGGACAGGGACTTTGAAGCTGTATCACGGGTACCCAATTACACAGGAAAATGTTAAGCAAAGGCAAATTGGTGACCTTTACCTCCCTGCTTCTTTCATGAAAGGGCACAAAAGTATACTTTTTTCTAGACTGCTTCACTGTTTTCTGTGGGAAATAGAACTGAAGTTTCTGGGGGTGGAACAGTAGCTCAAGCTAAATTTATACGACAGTTCCTCAGAGTTACTACCTGAACAATATTGGCAGGGCGGGCACTTGCAGCTCATTCAACAGCAGCACAGTGCACACATTTCTGGTCCTTTTCCCATGTGACAAAGCTGCATCCACTTGTCCTGATCTTGACTCTCTTCTCTCCTCCTTTTTCCCCGCTTACCCAGTTTTTGTTCTTCAAATTATTTTCACTATGTCGTAGACACAGAACATTTTTAAATAAGGAGTAATATTTTATCTTTCTCTCTTCCCTAAAGACTTATGTATATAGTATGCCTCTAGTGGGTGAGCTGTGAAAAGATTTCCATTTTTTCCTTCTCTTTTCCCATACGTATATATAATACATACATAAATACATACATATATAAATATATATACGCATACATATATATAAATATATATATACATACACACATATATATATATATATATACACACACACACATAAAATGAGGAATTTGAGCTACCTAGTCTATACATTCCTTTTCAGTCCTAATGTTGTGATTCTCCGAATGCATTTTTATTGCATTTTGCCAGGTGCTGTACCAAGGCAGAGACAATCCTCGTACTTTAAGTCAGTTAAAAAAATGTAGATAAGAAAAAGGATGCACATGCCTGTGAAACGTGATATCAATATAATAATATAGTAATTATCTGTAAAATGTTTTGTACTATTTATTTTTATGTTCTGGTTACTAGAAACCCTAAACAATTACTAAAAAGCAATAAATTAACCAAATATGGGTTGGAAACATAAATTTCATATTATCCAAACACATTTATAGATTTAAAAAAAAATTTTTTTAACGTTTTTTCATTTTTGAGAGAGACAGAGTGCGAATGGGGGAGAGGCAGAGAGAGACACACACAGAATCCAAAGCAGGCTCCAGGCTCTGAGCTGTCAGCACAGGGCCCAACGCAGGGCTTGACACGGGGCTCTAACCCACAAACTCTGAGATCATGATCTGAGCTGAAGCCGGACGCTTAACCGACTGAGCCACCCAGGCACCCCACATTTATAGATTTTTTAAAGGACAATCACTATTTTTAAAATTTAAAAGAAACTTTCAGTCTATGCCTAATTCTTTCCACTCAGAAGTTTATTGCAAGAGGAACAGGAAAAGTAGCAAAAAGTCAGTACATTTAAATAATGTCTAAACTCAATTCCTCTGCAGCACATGCCCTCTGCAGTGTATAGTGCGTATACAAGCGTCTAAACAGCCCAGATTCCATCTCTGGGCAGAAGACCCCCTAGGATAAAAGCAAAGCAGTTGTTCCCAGAGAAAAATGTTGTGGTTCATGCATTGTTACTCTGCTCATAATTTATCCAGAGTCTGTAATTTACAGAGGGTCTGTTGTTCACCTCATTCATCACAGAGAGACACTAAGGAGAGGAAAGCTGTACACACAAAAATTAAAAATCTATTTGTTGCCCTTGGCATGCTTTCATTTCTTGTTCAACTCAGTTTGTTGTGTTTAACTCTTATTGGTTTATTCTGGGCTCCACAAAAGAAAAATGAGCTTGCTTTGTTGATCTCCTATAGAAACTGCCTCCCAGGGAGTCTCCAGGTTTCCATTGTCATTTTGCACTCTTACTGATGATACTGAAAAGGAGGATTGTTGTGGGCTAAAAAACAAACAAACAAACAAACAAAAAATCACAATTCTCCACCATATTTTCTGTTTTGCATTTGTACCTAAAGCAATTACTGCTGTTTTAGACATTATTTGCAATATAGCAAATTTTTTCTCTTCCTCTTTCTAATAATTTGCTACAGAGAAGTAGTATGATGTAGTTTAAAAGCTTACAACTTCTTTTATCTGAGTGAACTTAAGCAAGTTACTTAGACTTCACAGGCCTCAGCTTCCTTATTTATGAAAGAGGATAATAATATTACCCCTACTTCCTTAGGACATCAAGAGGATTAGGGGTTGTTGTATGCACTCACGAGAGTAATGGCAATTATTACAAACTTTCTGGGGATATTTGGTTATTCCATCTGTTATGAAGTGAATGTCTGTGTCCCCCTATGTTGAAACTCTAATCCCCCAGGTGGCTGCATTTGGATAGAGGCTTTAAGGAAGTAATGAAAGTTAAAAGAGATTCTAAGGGTGGGGCTCTGGTCCTATAGGATTAGTGTCCTTAAAAAAAGAGACAAGAAGAGCTTGCTTTCCCTCTCCTTGCACAACCAAGAAAAGGCCATGTGGGTACACAGTGTGAAGGCAGCCATCTACAACCAAAAGAGCGACATCAACCCTGCTGACACTTTGATCTTGGATTTCCAGTCTCCAGAACTGTAAGAAAATACATTTCTGTGGTTTATGCCACCCAGACTTTGGTATTTTGTATGGTAGTCTGAGTAAACTAATATCCCACCACCTACACTCCAATATGACTATTAAAATCAGCTGAAATATTTAGTTTTATTCATTGAGATTTTTATTTCAGGTTTTTACCATCTCTTGTTTCAGGTATTTTTTGTAGACACAAAGCTTAGTCTAAAATTTATGTGGAAAGGCACAGACTCTAGAATACCTAAAACAATCTCAAAACAGGAGAATAAAATGGGAAGACACTTTACCCCTTTTTAAGGATTACTTATAAATACAGTCATCAAGATAGTGTGATATTGGTGGAGAGGTACACGTATATATGAATGGAACAGAATAGGGAAACCAGAAATAAACCCACATAAATGTGCCCTACTGATTTTTGACAAAATTATAAAAGAAAACCAATGGAAGAAATATAAACTTTCAATAACTGGTGCTAGATTAATTGTACATCTATAGCCATAAAGGTAAACTTCAAGCTAAACCTCTCACACCTTATTTAAAAAAAATTAACTCAATGGGCTCCTGAATGGCTCAGTGGGTTAAGCATCCAACTTTGGCTCAGGTCATGATCTCACAGTCTGTGGGTTCGAGCCCTGCATCAGGCTCTGTACTGATAGCTCAGAGCCTGGAGCCTGCTTCGGATTCTGTGTCTCCCTCTCTCTCTCTGCCACTCCTCCACTCATGCTATGTCTCTCTCTCTCTCTCTCTCTCTCTCAAAAATAAACATTAAAAAATTTAAAAAAATAACTCAGAAGTCTTAAGGACTTAAACATAAAACTATAAAACTTAAAAAATAGAGCAAATCTTCACTATCTGGGGCTAGGCAAAGGATCTATAGATTTGACACTAAAAGCTAAATCTATACATGGATAGATTAGATCTCCTCAAAATCAAGAAGTTTTGCTCTGGGAATTGAAATAGAAACATTTCCCCTGGTCAGAGGATGAAAAGACAAGCTCCAGATTTGGAGAAAATATTCATAAACCACATATTTGGTAAAGGACTAGTATTGAGACCGAGCATCAACAACCCTAAAACTCAATAATGAGTAAAATAGACAATCTAATTAGAAAATAGGGGAAAAAAATGAATAGACATTTCACAGAAAACATACAGGTAGCAAATAAGCATATGAATAGATGTTTGACATCAGGAATGTAAAATGACATAACTACTCTAGAAAACAGTTTGCCAAATCCTTATAAAACTATATGTGCAATTGCCATAAGACCCAGCAATTGCATCTTGGACATTTATCTAAGACAAATGAAAACTTTATGTTCACACAATAACCTGAACCTTAATGTTCACAGAAGCTTTATTTGTAATAATCTAAAACTGGAAACAACCCAACTGTCCTTCAATGGGTAAACTGTTAAACAAACCAGTTCATCCATGTTGTGGAATACTACTTGGTGATAAAAAGGAACTAGCCATTGGTATATTACGATAACTTGGATGAATTTTCAGAAAAATATGCAGAGTGAGAAAAGCCAATCCCCAAAGGTTACATGCTGTATGACTTCATTTATATAACATTTCTGAAATTACAGTATTATACAGATGAAGAACAGATAAGTGGTTGCCAAGGGTTAAGGATGAGGATGGTTGGAAGCAGATAGATGTAGTTATGAAGGAGCAGCACAAGGGATATTTGTGATGATGGGCAGTTATTTATCTTGACTTTGGTGGTGACTACACAAGTAAGTGCATGTAAACCAGTGTATCTGAATAAGGTCAAGGGATTGTATCAACCTCAATATCCTACACTATAGTTATGCAAGATTTTACCACTGGGGAGAAATGGGTAAAAGGTACACAGATTCCTCTATTATTTCTTAATATATTTGAATCTACAATGATCTCAAAAAAAATTGAATTTCAAAAGTAAATGGAATCAAAATAAGGAATAAAGTAAGAGAGATAGTATTAGTTGATTCCTTAATTTTGTAATTTTACCATCACCAGGTGATCCAGGCAATGGGAATGCCCAGTTCAGGATTCTGTGCCATATGGTGTCTAGAATATACATAGCTCAGACATTCAGCTGTTCTCCTAATTTGTTCTCCTAATAATGTTCAAGCTTTCTGGTCCTTGAAAACTCCACTTTGTAATTGGACTTGATAGAATAATTAAGACTACAGGAATTACCATGCAGAGCATTTAGTCTCAAGTCCTCCAGTCAAAGAAAAGTTGAACTTTTGACATGGATATAAAACAGGCCCAGAAGGCTGCTGTTCAGCATAGTTTGATTCTTGGATTCAATTTCTGAACACTTTGAAGTCATTTTATGCCACTTGACTCAAATCATTCATCTCAGTGAAAATTTGTTAGTTAAATGTCAGCTCCTTGGTGTTAGTCTACAGACTTCGCAGAGGGAACCAAGGCTGTCTAACAATGTTTAAAAAGACACTTCTAGCTCTAGCAGCATGCCTAAGCAACAGAGAAAGCCTTCTACTGTAGAAGATTCTGCCGTAGGATAGCTTTGCTATCAGTAAATATACCCAAAACAAATAAATATCACGTTTAGCACACTAAATGAATTGTAGCATGATTCCTGCTGAAAAGACTATCTTCCTTGTTTTTAAAATATTTAAATATTCTTTCTCTCCCATTTCGAATAATATGGTAATTCAGAAGTAGCTATAGTTGTAATTTGTAAAAAACATAACAGGAATTGGTTGCTTTGAGCAGTTCTCTGCATGTACTACACGCCGTCTACTCTGAAGATACTATCTTCTCTCTGGTTCCAGAGACAGCCCCTATGATAAATATGTCAGCAGAATCAAGCCGAACAACATCTAGGCAGGATTCATTACAGGTGACTCTCAAGAAATGAAATGTTTGTTTTCAGATTTAAGTTAGTTTCAGTTATTAAACAAAGACACTGGCAGAACACAGTCGCAGATTAGATGTGTTTAAGAGGATGCTGGTAGTATTTCTAAAGAATCACTACTTCACACGCTCTGTTAGGGGACAAAAACCTCAAAACTCTTTTTCTTTAAAATTTATAGCAAGTGATTTATATTTAGTCTTGTCATGAGATCATGTGTAATTGCCAAGATGACATTATTTTCAATCAAAATAATTGCTAGACATCAAACCATAACCTGTGATGAAACAGAATATTTTTATCATACTATCACTTAGCAGCAGGACAATTAACATGTGTCATTTTTTTGATTTATTACTTCCAAGTTTGTTTTTTACAATAAACACATGTTGTTTCCATAAGAAAATTCTGGGTGCCTGAGTGTCTCAGTCGGTTAATCGTCTGACTTCAGCTCAGGTTACGATCTCACTGTTCATGGGTTCAAGGTCCGCATAAGGCTCTGTGCTGACAGCTGAGAGCCAGGAGCCTGTTTCAGATTCTATGTCTCCCTCTCTCTCTGCCCCTACCCAACTCATGCTGTCTCTGTCTCAAAACTAAATAAACATTAAAAAAAATTTTTTAAGAAAATTCTTAAAAATTAGTAAATCATTGGATGAGGTAGGAAACTGAAAATACAAGTACATGAAGCTGATTGGGGTGGGGGAGATGGAAATAAGAGAGAGGAAATTAACTTTTACATTTGTGGAACAATAATGAAGCCAAAGTTTAAAACATTAAGTGCAGCTTAGATAGTATCTTTCAAAACTAATAGCAGCTCTTTTGTCATTCTCTCCATGCTCAGATTCCTTCCATATAATATACAATTATTAACAAGAGTCCTATCTTCTAATCTTGGCTGCCTTAAAAGCATTAGCAGGGCCATTCATCATCATATTTCTTATTAAATCTTAGAAGAAACACCACACAGCAGTGTATCTTAGAAGTTGGTACTGTGAAGAAAATCACTCTCCATTATTTTCTCACTGATTTTAGCTAATACTAAAAGTAATTGCTATTACAAAATTTGCCTATACTTTAATTGCCAATTTACACAGATCCAGTGATTTAAAATTCCATTCCTATCCTCTAAAAATATTCATAGTTGCCCTTTTCCCCCTCTCTCTATCTGAATGTCTTAGAATTACTCAAGGTAGTGTTTTTGAGTTTCCCTTTTCAGGCATCCTGACAAAATCAGTTCACTAATGATATGTGTAACAGCCACTGGGCACTGCGATAGTATTGTAAAAAACAGAAACCAAAACAGCCAAATCCTGAGTTTGATATGGTTAGTCTGACAACATAGTCAAAAATCTGATGCGTTCCTCCTTTTGCACTGCTGGTGGGAATACAAACTGGTGTAGCCACTCTGGAAAACAGCATGGAGTTTCCTCAAAAAATTAAATATAGAACAACCTTACAACCCACCAATTGCACTACTAGGTATTTATCCAAGAGATACAGGTATGCTGTTTTGTAGGGGCACATGCACCCCAATGTTTATAGCAGCACTATCAACAATAGCCAAAGAATGGAAAGAGTCCAAATGTCCTTTGACGGATAAATGGATAAAGAAGTTTTGGTATATATACACAATAGAATATTACTTGGTAATCGAAAGGAATGAACTCTTGCCATTTGCAGCAACATCGATAAAACTAGACTGTATTATTCTAAGTGAAATTAGTCAGAGAAAGACAAATATCATATGACTTCACATATATGAGGGCTTTAAGATACAAAACAGATGAACAGAAGGGAAGGGAACAAAAATAGAAAAACAGGGAGGGGGACAAAACATAAGAGACTCTTAAATATAGAGAACAAACTGAGGGTTGCTGGAGGGGTTGTGGGTGGGGGATGGGCTAAATGGGTAAGGGGCATTAAGGAGGACACCTGTTGGGACGAGCACTGGGTATTACATGTAGGTGATGAATCGCTGGATTATACTCCTGAAATCATTATTGCACTAACTTGGATGTAAATTTTAAAAATAATAATAATAAATATGATGTGTCTCTTCAGTTATTATTAATTTTTCTTCATTGTGTTTATTATTTTAAAAAAATGTTAATGTTTATTTTATTTTTGAGAGAGAGTGAGAGAGACAGAGCGTGAGCAGGGGAGGGGCAAAGAGAGAGGAAGACACAGAATCTGAAACAGGCTCCAGACTCTGAGCTGTCAGCACAGAGACCAATGTGGGGCTCGAACCTACAAACCACAAGATCATGACCTGAGCCAAAGTTGGACACTTAACCAACTGAGCCACCCGTGTGCCCCTCTCTTTATTGCTTTTGTTCTGCTTACTAAGAATTCCTTAGAGGGCACCTAGGTGGCTCAGTAGGTTAAGCTCAACTCTTGATTTTGGCTCAGGTCATGATCTCACAATTCGTGACACTGAGCCCCACAATGGGCCCTGTGCTGACAGTGCAGTCAGCTTGAGATTCTCTCTTTCCCTCTCTCCCTGCCTCTCCTTTGCCCATGCTTTCTCTCTCTCTCTCAATAAACAAACAAACAAACAAACATTAAAAAAAAGAATTCCTTAGAAATACCCATCTTTTTCATATTTTGCCCTTAAGGGATACTTCTCAGCAAATAATTGATCATTGGTCTCATTCACAAAGAGCTTGTGTTGGTTTTCGGTTCTAAACATTTCGTGGAAATGAAATCAAACACTTTGCTTTCAGTGGCCTAAATCTTTCCTGAGCTTCTCTATGTTATGAAAGCATAAATACTACAAATACAGATTTTTTTTCCCATTTTCCAATATCCAGGTTAGCGTATTATAAACCACTGATCAACATTTAGCTTTTTTTTCCTTCACATTATATTTTGGAGATAGTTCTTTAATCAAACATAGAAAATATCTCCATTCATTGACAATCACTTGTGTATGCATCATAATTTAACCAGTCCTTACTGATGAACATTATGGCTGCTCATTTTGTTTTTTAGTTTTTTTGCTATTCTATACCATGCTTTATTGAATAACCTGTGTTTAGTCTTCCATTGCATTTGTCTGTAACTGGAGGATAAATTTGTGGACACGAAGACTATGTTATGTAGTAATTAAGCAATATTATATAACTGTCATCTAGAGCAAGGTTTCTTAACAATGTTGTTGACTTTTTGGACCAGTAATTCTTTGTCGTGGAAGACTATTCTGTCATTGCAAGATGTTGAACAGCATCCCTGGCCTGTACCCACTAAGGTGCCAGTAGCATCTGCTGCCACATGTCACCAGATATCGCCAAATGTTTTCTGGGAGGGCAAAACTGCCTCAATTCAGAACCGCTGTTGTAGGTGACTGTATCATCTACCAATATCACCAGTAGGATGAGACTCTTCCTCACTAATAGTGTGTGATATAAAACTTCAGAATTTGTGACAATTTGATGGGGAAGAAAATGGAATCTCAGTATCATTTCAATTTGTATTTCTCTTCTTATGAGAGAATGAACATTCTGTCATTTTTTTGACCTTTTCTCTGAATTGCCTGTTTATATTTCCTAAGTTTTATATTTGACAATCGATTTTCACTTTATATTTTTTTATCTGTTCTTGTAAATTTCGAGAAAACTTTTAAAGATTAGAGAGATTACTTCTTTGCAGTATGAGTTGAGATGTTTTTAACGTTGTCATTTGGCTTCTGACTTTTGTTATGGTGATGCAGATATTTTTAATTTTTTTGTAGTTCAATTTACCAATCTTTACTTTTTTTTAATGTTTATTTATTTTTGTGTGAGAGTGTAAATGGGTAGGTGCAGAGAGAGGGGTCAGAGAATCCAAGACATGAAGCGGGTTCTGTGCTGACTCTGCACTGACAGTACAGAGACCGATGTAGGGCTGAACTCACAAGCCATGAGATCATCACATGAGCTAAAGCTCAACCTACTGGTGCCACCCAGAGACCCACCAGACTTTATTTCTATGATTTCTAAATTATGAGTCATAATCAGAAAAGCTCCCCATTATATTATTTTCAAGGAGTTCACCTATGTTTTTGTTTAGTACATTTATGGCTTTATTATTTACATGTCTTTTATCATAGTTGATATTTATCCAATATTCAGTGTACCAATCTTGTTTCTGCAGATTTCCTTTGGTAATGTTTAAATTACTACATTCTTTTATAGATTTTTTTTCTTTTAGGTAGCTAAAACCAACAATTAATCAAGATTATTGATTGAGAGGACACTGGTAGGTATAATCTAAACTACCCTGTAGTTCTTACATATTTTACATTCTATATCATACTCTATGAAAAGGGTCTGTTTAGTAGAATCAATATTCTAATGTTAAACACAAAGTTTTATAACATTTTCTTTTTTCACAGTAAAATTCTATTTTCCCATAATCGTGTGGTTTTTATTTTATTTTTTGTACTAGGTCAACATTCAGAAACCTTAAATGGAGATTTATTTTAAGAAAACTTTACTACTATAATATTTGAAACATATAAGAACTCACTTTGGCTTTTAATATGAGCAGTATAAAATGTATCTGGTGAGGTCGTGTCTGTGCTTTTAAAAGAAATTCGTTTATAATAAGAATTGGTGCATATAGACAAAAACTTCCTCCTGAGCCAGGTTTATTTTTAGGTAAAACCACAGAATCTAATCAGGTTTCCTGTTATAATGTAAAGTGGAAATATAAAGATGCCTGATTATTTTGTGTTAGGACCAACCGTTTCATTCTATCATCTGTCTTTTTCTATCACCTCTGGTGTGATATCCTGAAATGGGGCTCCTGACACATAATAGAAAGCTTCAGAGGAAACATTAATATGTTCCTTAGTTCAAGTAGTCCATGTTATCACAGAAGCAAATGAAAAGTCTCCCAACCTTTTCATTTACTTCTACGACAACATGCTCTGAGAGAAAGGATTTTTGCCAGCTGTTTTAGTTTTAAATTACAGTGCCATGATTGGTTTCATTTCTAGGTCACCCATAGCAACCATTATATGCCAGCACAAGATGAGCAATGGATGCATATAAAATTGTCAAGAATTTAAGTTCAAGTAATCTAATTTCTTATCAAGAAGATTTTGTTACTCCGGATTTGATGGGATAGGGGAAAATTTACATCATTTGTTCATTAATTCCTCTTGTTTGTGGGGGGTGTTTTGAAAAATCCCTGTCTTTCAAAACTACTAATTCTTTATACATAACACTCCCAACAGTGGAAACACTATTCAAATAGTTTTGAAGTGTGTTCCACGGACCTCCTAACAGGTTCCCAATAAGAGGAAGAAGATTTTAAAGACTGTATAATAGGGAGGAGCCAAGATGGTGGAACAGCATGGAAGGTTTTTTTTTTGCCTCTCCACCCCTGAAATGCAGCCAGATCAACACTAAACCATCTGGCACACCTAGAAAACTGATTTGAGGATTAACACAACAATCTGCACAACCTGAACCACAGAACTCGACAGGTACACTGCACGGAGAGGGAACTGGTGAAGAGAGAAGCTGTGGGGGCAGGAAGCTGTTCTTGCTTGTGGAAAGAGGACAGAGGCGGGGTGGGGGGGTGGTATGAGAAAAGCTTCTACCCCCCAAAAAAAGCAGCTGGCAAGTGGATAAGTGGAAACAAACACATGGACTGAACAAAAAAAGGAGAAACAAGAGGATTTAAATTCCATTAAGACTGTATAAGTAGGGAGAGCACAGAGTCTGAAATTCTGCAGCTCAATACCTGGTGGAGCTCTGGTGGGAAGGGCGAATCCCCAGGAGCAGAGAACAAGGTCCTCTGGCCACACAGGGAGAAGCAGTTCCCTGCTGGGCAGACATGTGGCAGAGGCTGTGTGGCCACTCCACTGGCAAAGTTTACAGTGGAACCCCGAAGAAGAGCCACATTTGCCGTTGCTGGAACAAGGACGTTAAAGGTGAAGACTGGTGCCCAATGTGTGTTGTGTTTTTTCCATAAAGCCTGAAACACTGCTGGTACAAGATCACGTGACCCTTTTCCGGGGTGGGCTGGCATGAGGCTGCAGTCTCTGGGCTTCGGCAGCAGTGCAGTCTTGTGAACGTTTCCAGGGGTGGGCGGGTACCCCGCCATTGCTCAGTGAGACCCTCCCCCAGAAGGTCTGAGCAGGGAAGCCGCCGTCTCTCAGAGGTGAGGCATTAGGAAACATAGCCCACTAGAAATGGAACTCAGGAGGGAGGTGCCACCTGGCAGCCTGATGGCTGGTCAGGGACAGTGTAGATTCAGGGAGTGGATGGAAGCAAAAGACAAAGGAGGGGTGCTTGATAGCCAGTGATGGAGAGCACAGAGTTCTGGTACTAGAGACTGGGTAGTTGAGTGATGCCATTTTCACATCTCCCGCGCCTCTGCACGCATACCCACCTACAGGTGCCTCAGCAATCCACCCCAGTAAACTAAACAGCGCCATATAGTGGAGAACTGAGCTGTTACACTAAACTCCACCTAACTGGGCCAACAGTGCTCTTGACAAATACAAGTCTCTCCACCTGCTTAGTTTACAGACTATGAAGTGCTTCATAGCTTGACTTCTATGGAAACTACAATTAATTTCAATCGTATTTCATTCTGTTTGCTAGTCCTTTTATTCATTTTTTCTTTTCTTATTCTTGAATACAGAAAGAGAAAACATCTATTTTTACTTTCCATTTTTATTAAAAAGATTTTCTTTAGTTTTTTTCCTACTATACTTCTTCCTCTTTTGTAAGTTTTTTAAATTCTACTTTACTTTCATAACTTCATTTTATTCTATTTTATTGTATTCATTTTTTAAATTTTCAAACATTTTCCTTTTTTTCCTATTTTGTTTTTTTCTTTTTTTCTCTTTTCTTATCACTCCCTTTTTTCCCCTCTTTCAACAACCAGACTAAATGTTCTAGCATCCTTTATTTGATTTCTGTGTATTGTTTTTAATTTTTAATTTTTTTTTACTTTATTAATTCCTTTTCTTCCTCCAAAATGATGAAATAAATGAATTCACCTCAAAAGAAAGAACAGGAATAAATGACAGTCAGGGATTTAACCAACACAGATACAAGCAAGATGTCTGAACTAGAATTTAGAATCACAATAATAAGAATACTAGCTGGGGTTGAAAATAGATTACAATCCCTTTCTGCGGAGATAAAAGAAGTAAAACCTAGTCAGGATGAAATAAAAAATGCTACAACAGAGCTGCAATCTTGAATATATGCCACAGTGGCAAAGATGGATGGGGCAGAGCAAACTTATAGAGAATAATGAAGCAGAGAAAAAGAGGGAGACCAAGGCAAAAGAGCACAAAATAACAATTAGAGAACTCAGTGACTCATTAAAAAGGAGCAACATCAGAATCATAGGGGTCCCAGAAGATGAAGAGAGGAAAAATGGGTAGAAAATTTATGTGATAAAATCACAACAGAAAACTTTCCTAGCTGGGGAAAGACACAAACATCAAAATCCAGGAAGCATAGAGGACTCCCATTAGATTCAACAAAAACCGACCATTACAAGGCATATCATAGTCAAATTCACAAAATACTCAGGGAAGGAAAGAATCATGAAAGCACCAAAGGATATAAAGTCCTTAACCTACAAGGGAAGGCAGATCAGGTTTGCAGGAGAACTATCCACAGAAACAAGGCAGCCCAGAAAGGAGTGGCAGGATATATTTGATGTGCTGAATCAGAAAAAATATGCAGGAAAAAAATATGAATTCTTTATCCAACAAGGCTGTCATTCAAACTCGAGAGATTAAAAGTTTACCAGACAAACAAAAATTAAAGGAGTTTATGACCACTGAACCAGCCCTGCAAGAAATTTTAAAGGGGACTCTCTGATGAAAAAAAGAAAAAAGAAAAAAAAAAGACCAAAAGTAACAAAGACTAGAAAAGACCAGTGAAAAATACCAGAAACTCCAACTCTACAGGGAACATAATGACAATAAATTCATGTCTTTCAGTACTCACTCTAAACGTCAATGGTCTAAATGCTCCAATCAAAAGACATAGGGGAGCAGAATGGATTAGAAAACAAGATCTATCTATATGCTGTTTATAAGAGACCCACTTTAGACCTAAAGACACCTTCAGATTGAAAATAAGGGGATGGAAAACAATCTCTCTTGGTAATGGTCACCAAAAGAAAGCCGGTGTAGCCATACTTATATCAGACAATCTAGATTTTAAAATAAAGACTGTAAAAAGAGATGAAGAAGGGCATTATATAATAATTAAGGGGTCTATCCACCAAGAAGACTTACAAATTGTAAACACTGACGCACCAAATGTGAGAGCACCCAAATATATAAATCAATTAATCACAAACATAAAGAAACTCATTGAGAATAATACCATATAGTAGGGGACTTCAACACCCCACTTACAACAATGGACAGATTAATCCAAAAATAAACAGGGAAAAAAATGGCTTTGTATGACACACTGGACCAGATGGACTTAACAGATATATTCAGAACATTTCATCCTAAAGCAGCAGAATATACATTCTTCTCCAGGCACATGGAACATTCTCCAGAATAAATCACATAATGGGACACAAATAAGCCTTCAACAAGTACAAAAAGATCAAGATCATACTGTGCATATTTTCAGACCACAACACTATGAAACTTGATACCAACCACAAGAAAAAGTTAGGAAAGATAACAAATACTTGGAGACTGCCTACTAAAGAATGAATGGGCTAACCAAGAAATTAAAGAGGAAATTAAAAAGTATATGGAAGCCATAGAAAATTATAACACCAGAGTCCAAAACCTCTAGGATATAGCAAAGGTAGTCATAAGAGGGAAGTATATAGCAATCCAGGCCTTCCTAAAGATGGAAGAAAGGTCTTGGATACACAACCTAACCTTACACCTCAAAGAGCTGGAAAAAGAACAGCAAATAAAACCAAAAACCAGCAGAAGACAGGAAATAATAAAGATTAGAGCAGAAATCAATGTTATAAAAGCCAAAAAAACAGTAGGACAGATCAATGACACCAGTAGCTGGTTCTTTGAAGGAAATAACAAAATTGATGAACCAGAGAAGAAATTGAATTAGTAATCAAAAATCTCCCAACAAAACAAGAATCCAGGTTTGTATGGCTTTCCAGGGGAATTCTACCAAACATTTAAAGAAGAGTTAACACCTATTCTCTTAAAGCTGTTCCAAAAAATAGAAATGGAAGGAAAACTTCCAAACTCTTTCTAGGAAGACAGCATTACCTTGATTCCAAAACCAAAGACCCCAGGAAAAAGAACTATAGACCAATTTCCATGATGAACATGGATGCAGAAATCCTCAACAAGATACTAGCCAACCAGATCCAACAATACATTAAAAGAATTATTCACCATGACCAAGTGGGATTAATACCTGGGATGCAGGTTCAATATCCACAAAACAATCATTGTGATCCACCACTCAATAAAATAAAGGACAAGAACCACAACATCCTCTCAATAGATGCAGAGAACATTTGATAAAATACAGCATCATTTCTTGATTAAAACCCTAAAGCAAGTAGGGATAGAAAAAACATACCTCAAGGTCATAAAAGCCACACGTGAATGACCCAACACTAATATCATCCTCAATGGGGAAAAACTGAGAGCTTTCCCCCGAAGGTCAGGAACAAGATAGGGATGTCCACTCTCGCCACTATTATGCAACATAGCATCAGAAGTCTTAGCCTCAGCAATCACACAACACAAAGGAATAAAAGGCATCCAAATCAACCAGGAGAAGGTCATACTTTTACTCTTTGCAGATGACATGATACTCCATATGGAAAACCCAAAAGATTCCACCAAAAAACTGGTAGAATTGATCCATGAATTCAGCAAAGTTGCAGGACATAAAATCAATGCACAGAAATTGGTTGCATTCCTATACACCAATAATAAAGCAAAAGAAAGAGAAATCAAGGAATCAATCCCATTTACAATTGCACCAATAAGATAAAATATCTAGGAATAAACCTAACCAAAGAGATGAAAAATCTGTACACTGAAAACTATAGAAAACTTATGAAAGAAATTTAAGAAAACACAAAAAATGGAA
The DNA here is from genome assembly GCF_028749965.1 of Puma concolor. Taxonomy (NCBI): domain Eukaryota; kingdom Metazoa; phylum Chordata; class Mammalia; order Carnivora; family Felidae; genus Puma; species Puma concolor. The sequence goes on along the minus strand of NC_141668.1, from coordinate 66,779,155 downwards.
AAATATTTCATGCTCCTAGATTGGAAGACCAAACATTGTAAATGTCAGTACTACCCAAAGCAATCTACATATTCAATGCAATGCCTATCAAAATAACACCAGCATTCTTAATAGAGCTTGAACAAACAATCCCAAAATTTTTATGGAACCAGAAAAGATCCTGAATAGCCAAAGCAATCTTGAAAAAGAAAACCAAATCAGGAGCCATCATAATCCCAGACTTCAAGACATATTACAAAGCTGTAATCATCAAGACAGTATGGTACTGGCACAAAAATAGACACTCAGTTCCAATGAACAGAGTAGAAAACCCAGAAATGGACCCACAAACGTATGGCCAACTAATCTTTGACAAAGCAGGAAAGAATATGCAATGAAATAAAGACAGCCTCTTGAGCAAGTGGTGCTGGGAAAACTGGACAGAGACATGCAGAAGAATGATCCTGGACCACTTTCTTACACCATACACAAAAACAAACTCAAATGGATGAAAGACCTAAATGTAAGACAGGAAGCCATCAAAATACTCAAGGAGAAAGCAGGCAAAACCTCTCTGAATTTGGCTGCAGCAACTTCTTACTCAACACATCTCCAGAGGCAATAGAAACCAAAGCAAAAATGAACTACTGGGACCTCATCAAAATAAAAAGCTTCTGCACAGTGAAGGAAACAATCAGCAAAAGTAAAAGGCAACAGACAGAATGGGAGAAGATATTTGCAAACAAAATATTAGATAAAATCAGGTTAGTATCCAAAATCTATAAAGAACTTATCCACTCAACACCCGGAAAACAAATAATCCGGTGAAGAAATGGGCAAAAGACATGAATACACAGTTGTACAAAGAAGACTCCAGATGGCCACCAGACACATGAAAAAACGCTCAACATCACTCATCATCAGGGAAATACAAATCAAAACCACAATGAGATACCACCTCACAACTGTCAGAATGGCTAACATTAGCAACTCAGTCAATGACAGATGTTGGTGAGGATGCAGAGAAACAGGATCTCTTTTGCACTGCTGGTGGGAGTGCAAACTGGTGCAGCCACTCTGGAAAACAGGATGAAGTTTCCTTAAAAAATTAAAAATAGAACTACCCTATGACCCAGCAATTGCACTACTAGGTATTGATCCAAGGGATACAGATGTGGTTTTCTGAAGGGGCACATGCACTCCAATGCTTATATCAGTGCTATTGACAAAAGTCAAAGTATGGAAAGAGACCAAATGTCCCTCGACGGATGAATGTATAAAGAAGATATGGTATATATATACAATGGAGTATTACTCGGCAATCGAAAAGAATGAAATCTTTCCATTCGCAATTACATGGATGGAACTGGAGGGTATTATGTTAAGTGAAATTAGTCATGAGAAAGACAAATATCATATGACTTCACTCATATGAGGAATTTAAGATAAAAAACAAATGAACATAAGGGAAGGGAAGCAAAAATAATATAAAAACAAGGAGGGGGACAAAGCATAAGAGACTCAAATATAGAGAACAAACAGGGTTGCTGGATAGGTTGTGGGAGGGGGATGATCTAAATGCGTAAGGGGTATTAAGGAATTTACTCCTGAAATCACTGATGCACCATATGCTAACCAACTTGGATTAAATTAAACAATACATAAATTAAAAATAAAATAAAGTGTATAACAAAAAAAATCAAGATTTTACAACAACTACCACCTTTGCTCTTTAAAATTTTTTAAATAGTTATTTTTGAGAGAGAGAGAGACAGAGAGAGAGACAGAGAGAGAGAGAGAGAGCAGGGGAGGGGCAGAGAGAGAGGGAGACACAGAATCTGAAGTAGGTTCTAGGCTTTGAGCTGTCAGCACAGAGCCTGATGCAGGGCTCAAACTCACAATCCAATCCAAGCCTGAGATCATAACCTGAGCCAAAGTCAGCAATTTAGAAGACTGAGCCACCCAGGTGTCCCCACCTTCACTCTTTAGAACCTCATACTAAAAGTGACAGGTTTTAATTACACTGGTATTGCTATTTTTTTTCCTGAGCTTGTTATTGCTTCCATGTTATCTGCTTAGTTATTTTACTTTTCTCCACCTAATTTGTTTCTTCCCAGTTCTCCTTACTGAAGAGCCTAGAAACCCCAAATGAATACAGAACCATGGCTTACAATATCTCCGCACTCCCCAAATGTGTCTGCACATCTGGCTGGCTTCACACTGGTACTTAGTAGTGTCTTAGAGGAGGGATTTCACTTCAATAAGTAAATTTGTTATCTCTAATGTTCTCAATTTCCTATAAGTCAGTGATACTATAAAATACATTTCGATAATGGCTTAATCCAGGGTTGGCAATTTTATTTATAAAATGCCAGATAGCAAATATATCAGGCTTTTTGAGCCATATGGTCTCTGTTAGAACTACTCAATCTTTCCTTTATAATATGAGAACAGTCACAGACAACACATAAGTAAATTGAACACAGCTGTGTTCTAAAAAGTCTATGCACACTGCAACTTTAATTTCACATAATTTGTAAGAGTCATTAAAAGAGTCTTCTTTTAATTTTTTAAAATTATTATCAAGATAATGTAAAAATGATTCTTAGCTTGAAGGCATACACAAAAATATGAGGGAGATTAGATTCAACCTAGAGGCATTATTTACTAACCCTTGCTCTAAGCAGTGATTTTTCAAACTTGAACGTTGAGTCACATGAAAAATTAGCTATAACAGATTAGCAGGGCCTACCTCCAAAATTTCTGATTTGGTAGATTTGGCTGGGGTCCAAGACTTTCTATTTCTAAAAAGTTCTCATGTAATATTAATCTGAGATGCTCTTGGAACCACACTTGTAGACCAGAGATCTGCATCAATGGTTAGCAAACTTTTTCGGTAAAGGGCCAGATAATAAATATTTTCAACTTTGTAAACTATAGAGTATCTGCAGTAACTACTAGACTCTGCTATTGTAGCACAAAAGTATCAATAGACAATACAGAAATAAATGGAGGTGCTGTATAATAATAAAACTTTATTTACAAAAACAGCCAGGGGGCTGGATTCGCTTTATGGATGTGGTTTGCTTACTATGATCTGGAAGATTTCCTCTTAGTCAAGAGGAAGGTAAGAAACACATCCATATTATTTTTTATGAATAAAGTTTAAGCTTTTACATAATTTCCTAAGCACATTGTGATAAAAATAATTTCAAAAATTATGTTTTTTATAAAGTTTAGCAAGTTCAATTAGATATATCTGTGTCAGACTTCACTGTTGATATTGAGAAATAACAGTAGAAAAAAATCTGAGCTAACTAATGAAATGTGCATGCATGCAAATAAAAATAACATTCCTTTTGTTCTTCCTTTATTACTCTGCTAGCTGCTAAGAAGTATGTTTGATTGTTTTCACTAATGTACACTTTCAGGTATTTATCAAGTTCGCCTGAGAACTGGTATTGCAAAACAACACCCTCTAAATTATAATTTTCCCTCAAATTTTCTATTTATTTCATATAGTCTGAGACTTTACCTTGGCTTTCTCTTTCAAATGTTTTACTGACTTTGCACCAGATGTATTTTTTTTTTTTTGATGCATCATTTTATCAAATACTTCAGCAAGTCCCTGGGGACATTTGTCTATGTCCCTCTGTATGACTGTTTGTAAGTGCATGTGCACATATGTACGTGTGCAAAGCTTTTCTCTTTCCTTAAATTATTTCAATTTTCTCTGCGTTACTTTTCCTGAGCGGTAGGCTAGGCTAATTTTTGTCATACAATTCTCAAATATATAATGATCTTGACTTTCTATTCATAGTTAAAAATGAGAGGACAGGAATATTGGTTGAGAATTCCAGTTTGTGAGTGGATGGCTCTGCTTTAGGATAAATAGTTGGGGAATCACATATGCTTGGAGTCCTCTTAATAGAATTACAGGGCTTCACTCTGAAGTGAACCAACTACCCTAGTTCTTCCAAGTTCTCCCCCCTGGTTGTACATACAGTTGCTATTCATAGAATTTCAATTAACATTCTTGTTTTTATTTTTTTTTATTTTTTTTTTATTTTTTTTTAACATTTTATTTTTGAGACAGGGAGAGACAGAGCATGAACGGGGGAGGGTCAGAGAGAGAGGGAGACACAGAATCTGAAGCAGGCTCCAGGCTCTGAGCTGTCAGCCCAGAGCCCGACGCGGGGCTCGAACTCACGGACCGTGAGATCATGACCTGAGCCGAAGTCGGACGCTTAACCAACTGAGCCACCCAGGCGCCCCAACATCCTTGTTTTTAGACTACTCTCCTCTCTTTGAGTCTAAATACCTTAAAACTGATATATAACATATTACTTGTATACATATACAACATCCTTAGGTTTGGTATGCAGGGAACTCAGCGACAATGACAGCAATACATTCTGGTGAGTGGGTGGGGGGTCCTAAAACTGCAAAGCATTGACTGAAGTAAGTTTGTATCAAAGAAATAATCCCTTAAAATTAGCATATCAGTAAACACTGCCATCTCTGCTAGAATTTAAAACTGAATGAATTAGCAAATTGTATATTGATAATATTTTTCACAGATGCAAATTGTTTGACTTCTAGAAATCCAGGCTACGTTTTACCAACCCAGCTAGGCGATCAGGCTTGACTCTCTTCTCTTCTCAAATGGGAGCCCCATTACTCTCTCAAGACCTCTTAAACCCAGGCTTATTTTCACACCACATTACAAGGACAGAAGAACGCTTTTGAGTAGGAGAAACTTGACCAGCATTATTTCAAAGAGTTTTTGAATTTCCTTAAACTCTATTGGTAAGTTTTCCATACAAACTCCAAGTGGATTACAATTGCCACAAAATGCTTTTGGTTTGATAGGGTGTGACAGCACATCAAAGTCAATTGCCTCAAATCTAATTTATTATTTTATTGAAAAGTTGGATGTGTTGAAGTTCAGCTTAATTGAGATTACTCATTACCAGCTATCTTCCCTGGGTGGAAATATAAAGTGAATGGCATTTTATGTATAGAAGGAAAAATTTCAGCAATACTGCAAAAATAGCATCTGATGAGCAGAAAAGAATCCTACGTAAAGCACACTATTATCAGCCACCACAACTGCTCTTATGTAGCAGTCCTGTAGCATAAGCTCTGCAAAGTAAGCCAAAGCAATCATAAGCATTTTTACAGCAAGGCTGTTCATGCTTTTATAGTATGCATTGTGTCAGCACTTTAATTATAAATTCTTTTTATAAGTTTACACCAAAGATATAACCCCCCAAATTATTTTTTAAGCCTCACTTGTGTTTAAAATAAAATAAGAATATTTTTTAAATGCTGATCAGAGCTTTCTATGTATCAAACAACAAATGCATCAATTAGTATGTGCAACAAGGCCCTTGCAAAAAGAGATGGCCAATGAAAGCAAAATTGAATAATCCAATAATGTTCAGAAAAATATAGTACTCAAAGGCAACAAGAAAATGAAAAATTATTAGGAAACAAAATATTTTAATTTTAAAATTGTAAACTATAGATTAGAACCCCCATCATTTTCCCCATTACACGGGTTTGATAATAATGCTGGGGAGGAGTGAAGAGGTAGGGAACAGTGTTTTCATTGTCACCAGTGCTACAATTGTATGAAATTTTATTACAATTAATATATATGTGTGCGTGGGTGTGTGTGTGTGTTTTCATGTGTGTTGTTTGTTTTAAGACAAAGAGTGTGAAGGGGGGAGAGGGGCAGAGGGAGAGAGAGAGAATCTTAAGCATGCTCAATGCTGTGTGGAGCCCAACATTTGGCTCTATCCCATGACGCTGGGGTCATGACCTCAGCCAAAATTAAGAGTTGGAGGCTCAACTGACTGAGCCACCCAGGTACTGCTTGACTAATATATTTTAGTTCAATTATATACTAAAGTTAATTTCCTTAAAAGTTAAACAAATAGGGGCGCCTGGGTGGCGCAGTCGGTTAAGCGGCCGACTTCAGCCAGGTCACGATCTCGCGGTCCGTGAGTTCGAGCCCCGCGTCGGGCTCTGGGCTGATGGCTCGGAGCCTGGAGCCTGTTTCCGATTCTGTGTCTCCCTCTCTCTCTGCCCCTCCCCCGTTCATGCTCTGTCTCTCTCTGTCCCAAAAATAAATAAACGTTGAAAAAAAAATTTAAAAAGTTAAACAAATAAAGGCAATACTGAAGATGTTAAAAACATTTAACATACAGAACAGAATGTAAATGTATATGGCATCTTTTATATGGAGGCATGATGAAATAATACTAGCATATAAAAAACATTAACACATCCTGGAGATTTAGACCCTGTTTTATACAGTGATAAGACCTGATCAAACCTTAAAACCTCACATCTGACATTGTTTCTTTCCCTTGTACAAAACTGTTTTCATTCCCCTTGTTATATTATGAGTTGAGAATGATGCTTGCTTCAGTTCCAGAGTGGATGGCTGTTGTTAGAGTCTATCATAACATTAAAATTATTTAACTATGAAATTCTTTTTACAGTGACTTCTCTATAACATTACATACAAAGACATATCTATAGTTTGCTTGACAGAGCCTTTTAGAGATAAATGGTTGCTCAAAATGCTTAAACAGTAAAAAGAAATTTATGCAAAAGAGCCATTCAAGGACTGGGAAGTTGGTGAATTACAATAACACAACGTATAGAATCATTATAATGATGGATCGGCTTCACAATCTTCAAGTAACACACAGATCTTGCTTAGAATAGTGAACTTGCTATATAATTGGTAGTATGAACATATACTCATCATGTTAGCTTCCATAAAGAAATGTATACGCATTTTTACATGAAGAAATATATAGGATATGGTATAAGATTATTATATACCACTTTAAGTAGATATTTTGAGTGAATATTATGTTGGATTATATCATACCCGATGTATTCAGTTGAATCCTATTCCTATGGCTGCTACAACTTTGTTTTAGAATTTCCTTGACAAAGTATCCATTTAGCCATTAACCATTGTTTAAACATTGCTGTCTCCATCTATTTCAACAGGTTATTACTGAGGGTTATTTTCTTTATGTGGAAATGTACGTAAGACTGTTAATTTTGATGCCATGTTTACATAAACATCTCTTTATAAATTCACAATTTAGAGACAATAGGGCAGAAATGGATGGGCTAAATGTTATTTCTGACTTTTCTTTTTCAGAATTATTAAAGATACTGTATGAGCAGTAAATTTGCAACTTCTTGGAATGTCTAAGGAAAAGTACCTCTCTTGGTTACTTTGGACAGCTATTTCTGCTTTAGTAGAAGTATATAGACTTAGAAACTGTAACTTAGGATTTTTCTTTCTACTAAGTCTGACTTCTTTACACTAGGTTGGCCCCCTACCACTATTGTTTGCTAGGAAACACATTTTGTTTATAATTATGCTACAGTTATTTTAAATTATGCACATTTCTCTCTATTGATCTTCTTCTCTGTTTAAATCTGTATGTCACTTGTATTGGTAGGTTTGCAATCATGATGGATAAAACTCCAACAATATTGCTGAAGTCCACTATATTAATATTGAATCCTGGATTATTCTCTTAGAAAAATAGCATAAATTCATTTATTATTTGATTTCACTTTAAATTTAGACATTTGGTATGTTCTTTCTTTTCTTCCCTTTCAGGCATACAGATTACCTTTGATAATTGCTACAGTAAGAAGGTCATTTGTCTCATAATTATCATGGGCCTTAGGTATCCAATAAGTCAAGAAAGTTTGAAGTCATAGGCTATAGTGTGGTTAAAATATTCTATCTTTCCTTGAAAACAAAATACCACAAAAACAAGATGCAGGGATAGTGCAAAATAATGAACTACTTGTTTAATCTAGCTATTTCTTCTTAGAAACAGAGTTGTATCTTTCTGAGAGAGGATATTTTTATCCATTTCCTATTTCAGTAACATGGTTCAGATTAAGAACCAATTGACTGAAACATATTAAATTTTACCAAAAACAAGCATCTTGTCTTCTTACATCATTGTCACTCAAGACACTAATTAAGGCTTTTGAGAAGATATAGGCCACTTGCAACTTCAAGGTTTGTGAAGGCAATCGATGACGGCTTATAGACCTATTCCAGTGAATGAAGGATTTGGATCTAAACACAACTATCTTACTCTTCAGCTTCTGTGAACATATATTCGCAGTTTCCACATAATCCTATTCATAACATAGGATCACAGAAACACAGAATCTTAGAATTGGAAAGGAAGTTAAGGATTAAACATTCCATCTTTGAAATAATTTCACATATATAAAGATGGACATCCAAATGCAGTTTGAATGATTTGAACAATAGTGGTTTCACTATCTCAGAAGTGGTCTTCTGAAAGGAAACCAAAGAGGGACAGTATATCTATATACTTATTCCTAGGCATGTCTGGGTGTTCCCTGAGGACTGGTAGGTGATTTAGATATTTGTGGAGGTTTGAGGAGGTAGATAGACAGATATAGGCAATGAGATATCAGGCTTGTCGATGTGATTTGATTCTTACTCACGGGCTACTAAAGACTGAACACATTCAGGTCACCACAGACAGCCATCTGGTGTTGGACCTGCTGTTTTGCAGCACTCCATGCCAACTGTCTCTGTACTCCCCATACCAGTGTGCCCCAACTGTACACACAAACCCATTGCTTATAAAGCATATCTAAGATCTGACTACAATGTTTAAGTACAATATTATATTGGGTATTTTAATCAATTGATACTACAAAGCATTAAAAAAAATTAAGTAGCCAATAGACACATACCCTAAAACTTGATACAAATATTTCTGAGAAAAAAAGCCATTGTCCTCCACAAATAAGTGACATATGTTTCAGCAGTTGCAAGTTGTCTAAGCCAAATGCATACTTTCCTTCTCTTTCTCTCTCTCATTATGAGTAAACACCATAAAGTGTTAATATGTTTAACAAAAGTATCTTCCATACCTTGTCCTATCTTCTCCACCTCAATAGTATTATTTGTGTTGAAAAATTCATTTACTAACTTAAGCGTCTTCCCAATTTTTTTTCTATCATAAAGATAGTTGAGAATAGCTGTTAAATATACAGGTTCTGGGGGGGAGCCAAGATGGCGGAACAGCATGGAATTTTTTGTGTGTCTCGCGTCCATGAAATACAGCCAGACCAACAGTCAACCATCCTGCATACCTAGAAAACTGATTTGAGGATTAACACAACAATATGCACAACCTGAACCACAGAATTCAGCAGGTATGTGGCACAGAGAGGTGAATTTGGGGAGAAGCCGCTGAGGGTAGGGAACCACTTTTGCGGTGGAGAGCGGACAGAGATGGGGGGGAAGAATACGGGAAAAGCACCCCTCCCCAAAAGCAGCTGGAGAGAAAGTAGAAACAGCTGCACGGACTAAACTAAAAAGGAAGAAAAGAGAAAGGAGAAAAGAGAGGGTTTAAATTCCATTAAGATTGTAAAAAAGGGGAGTGCAAAGGTTGTACAACCTGAACCAGAGAACTCAACAGGTACATGGTGCGGAGAGGTGAACTGGGGTAGAGAGAAGACACTGTGGGCAAGAGGCCACTTTTGCGTGCAGAGAGAAGACAGAGACGGGGAGAAGGGTGCTTTCCCATGTTTTCCCAGGAAAAGCACCCCTCCCCAAAAGCAGCTGGAGAGGAAGTGGAAAATTAGAAACAGCCACAGGGACTAAACTAAAAAGGGAGAAAGGAGAAAGCAGAAAGGAGAGGGTTTAAATTCCATTATGACTGTAAACAAGGGGGAGGGCAGAGTCTGCAACTCTACAGCTCAATACTTGGTGGTGCTCTGGTGGGAAGGGCAACTCCCCAGGAACAGAGTGGGTTCCAGGAGGTTCTTGGGCCACACAGGGAAAAGTGTTTCCACTGCTGGAAGGACATTTGGTACAGACTGTTGAGGCCACCTGGTCCCAGTGGACCTCAGAGAATGCCCATATTCGCTGATTCTGGAACAAGGTCCTTAAGGGTGAAGCCTGGTGCCAGGTGTGTATAGTGATTTTCCACAATCCCTCAAAAGCTGTTGCTATACTATCTCGTGAACTTTTTCTGGGGTTGGCTGGCACCTGGCCACAGTCTTGGAGCACTGGCAGCAGCAGCGTCCAGCAAGCTTTCCTGGGTGCAGCTGACATTCGGCCATTGCTCATTTGGCCATTGCTCAGTGAGACCCTCCCACAAAGGGGCAGAATGGGTCAAAGCCACAGTCCTTCAGAAGTAAGGGGCCAAAGAAAACAGCCGCATCTGAGACAAAACTTGTTTACTGCCTGGGGCTTGGTCACAGAGTGAAAAAGCGGGGAGTGGAAAAAAGCTGAAGGTAGAGGGCAGATGCATGATTGCTCATAAGGGAAAACAGAGTTCTGATACTAGAGACTGGGTACCTGGGTGACGCCATTTTCACCGCTCTTGCACATGCGCATACACACCTATGAGCGCCACAACAATCCACCCAAGTAGGCTAGCAGCACCATCTGGTGGAGAACGGAGTCATTACACTAAGCCCTGCCCAACTGGGCCAACCTCACTCTTCAAGAACACAAGTCTCACCACCTGCTTACTTTATGAACTATAAAGAGCTTCATACTCTGACTTCTAGGGAAAAACGAAGTAATTTCAGTCCTATTTCAATCTGTTAGCAGGTCCATCTATTCAATTTTCTTTTTTTTTCTTTTTTTCTCTTTTTCAATACTTTTCTTTTTCTTAAAGAGAGAAAAAAATCACTTTTATTTTCAATTTTTATTAAAATATTTTTCCTGGGGCGCCTGGGTGGTGCAGTCGGTTAAGCCTCCGACTTCAGCCAGGTCACGATCTCGCGGTCCGTGAGTTCGAGCCCCGCGTCAGGCTCTGGGCTGATGGCTCAGAGCCTGGAGCCTGTTTCCGATTCTGTGTCTCCCTCTCTCTCTGCCCCTCCCCCGTTCATGCTCTGTGTCTCTCTGTCCCAAAAAATAAATAAATGTTGAAAAAAAAAATTTTTTTTAATATTTTTCCTTAATTTTTTTCACTATATTTTTTACTTTTGTGTAATTTTTTTTCAAATTCTATTTTACTTCCATCATTTTATTTTAGTCTACTTCAGTGTATCACCTTTTCAAATTTCAAATGATTTTTTCTTTTTCTTTTTTCATTTCTTTTTCTTAAATGCAGAAAGAGAAAAACTTCATTTTTAATTTCAATTTCTATTAAGTATTTTCTTTATTTTTTACTATATTTTTTGCTTTTATGTGATTTTTTTCAAATTCGAATTTACCTCCATCATTTTATTTTAGTCTACTACAGTGTATTCACTTTTTCAAATTTTCAAACAATTTCTTTTTTTTCTTTTTCTTTTTTTTCATTGCCTTTACATGAATACAAACAAAAAATTCATTTTTATTTTCAATTCTTATTAAAAATATTTTCCTTTAATTATTTTCAACTATATTCTTTACTTTTGTGTAAATTTTTTCAAATTCGATTTTACTTCCATCATTTCATTTTAGTCTACTTCAGTGTATTGATTTTTTTTCAAATTCTCAAATGATTTCCCTTTTTTTCCCCTCTTTTTTCTCTAATCTATCAAACCACTCAACACCCAGACCAAAACACATCAAGGATCTAGCATCATTTATTCAATTTTATTTGTGTGTGTGTTTTTAATATTTTAATTTTAATTTTTTTTAATTTCAATTTTTTTTTAATTTTAATTCTTCTAACTCATTAATTCCTTTTCTCCATTCTAAATGATGGAACGAAGGAATTCACCCCAAAAGAAAGAGCAGGAAAAAACGACAGCCAGGGATTTAACCAACACAGATAAAGCAAGATGTCTGAACCAGAATTTAGAATCACAATAATTAGAATACTAGCTGGAGTTGAAAATAGACTAGAATGCCTTTCTGCAGAGATAAAAGAAGTAAAAACTAGTCAGGATGAAATAAAAAATGCTAGAACTGAGCTGCAATCACAGATGGATACAGTGGCGGGAAGGATGGATGAAGCAGAAGAGCGAATCAGCAATATAGAGGAAAAGCTTATAGATAATAATAGAGCAAAAAAAAAAGAGGGAGATTAAGGCAAAAGAACACGACTTAAGAACTAGAGATATCAGTGACTCATTAAAAAAGAACAACATCAGAATCATAGGGGTCCCAGAAGAGGAAGAGAGAAATAGGGGTAGAAGGGTTATGTGAGCAAATCATAGCAGAAAACTTTCCTAACCTGGGGGAAGACACAGACATAAAAATCCAGGAAGCACATAGGACCCCCATTAGATTCCACAAAAACTGACCATCAACAAGGCATATCATAGTCAAATTCACAAAATACTCAGGCAAGGAGAGAATCATGAAAGCAGCAAAGGGAAAAAAAGGTTCCTAACCTACAAGGGAAAACAGATCAGTTTTGCAGCAGACCTATCCACAGAAACTTGGCAGCCCAGAAAGGAGTGGCAGTATATATTCGATGTGTTGAATCAGAAAAATATGCAGCCAAGAATTCTTTATGCAGCAAGGCTGTCATTCAAAATAGAAGGAGAGATAAAAAGTTTCCCAGACAAACAAAAATTAAAGAAGTTTGTGACCACTAAACCAGCCCCGCAAGAAATTTTAAGGGGGACTCTCTGAGGGAGAAAAGAGGTAAATAAATAAAAACATAATTACATAAATAAATAAATAAATAAATAAATAAATACCAAAAGCAACAAAGATTAGAAAGGACCAGAGAACATCACCAGAAACTCGAACTCTACAAGCATCATAATGGCAATAAATTCATCTTTCAGTACTCCTCTAAATGTCAATGGACTCAATGGCCCAATTAAAATACACAGAGTAACAGAATGGATAAGAAAACAAGATCCATCTATATGCTGTTTACAAGAAACCTACTTTATACCTAAAGACACCTTCAAATTGAAGGTAAACTGATGGAGAACCATCTATCATGCTAATGGTCACCAAAAGAAAGCCGGAGTAGCAATACTTATATCACACAATATAGACTTTAAAATAAAGACTATAACAAGAGATGCAGAAGGGCATTATGTCATAATCAAGGGGTCTATCCACCAAGAAGACCTAACAATTGTAAATATTTATGTGCCAAATGTGGGAGGACCCAAATATATAAATCGATTAATCACAAACATAAAGAAACTTATCGAGAGTAATACCATAATAGTAGGAGACTTCAACACCCCACTCACAGCAATGGACAGATATCTAATCAAAAAATCAACAAGGAAACAATGGCTTTTAATGACACACTGGACCAGATGCACTTAAAAGATATATTCAGAACATTTCATCCTAAAGCAGCAGAATGTACATTCTTCTCCAGTGCACATGGAACCTTCTCCAGAATAGACCATATGCTGGAACACAAATCAGCCCTAAGTAAATACAAAAGATTGAGATTATACTGTGCATATTTTCAGACCACAACACTATGAAACTTGAAATCAACCACAAGAAAAAATTTGGAAAGGTAACAAATACTTGGAGACTGAAGAACATTCTACTAAAGAATGAATGGGCTAACCAAGCAGTTAAAGAGGAAATTAAAAAGTATATGGAAGCCAATGAAAAATGATAACACCACAACCCAAAACCTCTGGGACACAGCAAAGGTGGTCATAAGAGCAAAGTATATAGAAATCCAGACCTTCCTAAAGAAGGAAGAAAGATCTCAGATACACAACCTAACCTTATGCCATAAAGAGCTAGAAAAAGAATAGCAAATAAAAGCAAATACCAGCAGAAGATAGGAAATAATAAATATTAGAGCAGAAATTAATGCTATTGAAACCAAAAGAACAGTAGACAGATCAATGAAACCAGAAGCTGGTTCTTTGAAAGAATTAACAACATGGATAAACCACTAGCCAGTATGATCAAAATGAAATAGGAAAGGACCTAAATAAATAAAATCAAGAATGAAAGAGGAGAGAACACAACCAACACAGCAGAAATAAAAACAATAATAAGAGAATATTATCAGGAATTATATGCCAATAAATGGGTAATCTGGAAGAAATGGAAAAATTCCTAGAAACATATATACTACCAAAACTGAAACAGGAAGAAATAGGAAATTTTAACAGACCCATAACCAGTAAGGAAATCAAATTAGTAATCAAAAATCTGCTAAAGAACAAGAGTCCAGGGGCAGATGGCTTTCCAGGGGAATTCTACCATATATTTAAGGAAGAGTTAACACTTCTCTTGAAACTGTTCCAAAAAATAGAAATGGAAAGAAAACTTCCAAACTCTTTCTATGAAGCCAACATTACCTCGATTCCAAAACCAGACAGAGCCCCTAATAAAAAGGAGGACTGTAGGCCATTTTCCATGATGAATATGGATGCAAAAGTCCTCAACAAGATATTAGCCAACTGGATCCAACAATACATTAAAAAAATTATTCACCACGACCAAGTGGGATTAATACCTGGGATGGAAGGCTGGTTCAATATCCACAAAACAATTAATGCGCTTCATCACATCAATAAAAGAAAGGACAAGAATCACAATATCATCTCAATACATGCAGAGAAAGCTTTGATAAAATACAGCATCCTTTCTTGATAAAAACCCTCAAGAAAGTAGGGATGGAAGGAGCATACCTCGAGATCCTAAAAGCCATATATGAATGACCCAATGCTAATGTCATCTTCAATGGGGAAAAACTGAGAGCTTTCCCCCGAAGGTCAGGAAAAAGACAGGAATGTCTACTCTCACCACTGTTAAGCAACATAGTATTGGAAGTCTTAGCCTCAGCAATCAGACAACACAAAGAAATAAAAGGCATCCAAATCAGCCTGAAGGAGGTCAAACTTTCACTCTTCACAGATGACAGGATACTCCATATGGAAAACCCAAAAGATTCCACCAAAAACTGCTAGAACTGATCCATGAATTCAGCAAATTTGCAGTATATAAAATCAATGCACATAAATTCATTGCATTCCTATACACCAAGAATGAAGCAACAGAAAGAGAAATCATGGAATCAATCCCATTTAGAATTGTTCCAAAAACCATAAAATACCTAGGAATAAATCTAAACAAAGAGGTGAAAAATGTATACAATGAAAACTATAGAAAGCTTAGGAAAGAAATTGAAGAAGAAACAAAAAAAAAAATGGAGTAAGATTCCATGCTCCTGGGTAGGAATAACAAATATTGTTAAAATGTCGATACTATCCAAAGCAATCTACATATGCACTGCAATCCCTATCAAAATAACACCAGCATTCTTCACAGAGCTTGAATAAACAATCCTAAAATTCTTATGGAACCACAAAAGACCCCGGAGAGACTGAGCAATCTTGAAAAAGAAAACCAAATCAGGAGCCATCACAATCCCAGACATCAAGCTATACTACAAAGATGTAATCATCAAGACAGTATGGTACTGGCACAAGAATAGACACTCAGATCAATGGAACAGAATAGAGAACTCAGAAATGGACCCACAAACATATGGCCAACTAATCTTTGACAAAGCAGGAAAGAATATCCAATGGAATAAACACAGTCTTTTCAGCAAGTGGTGCTGGGAAAACTGGACAGCGACATGAAGAAGAATGAACCTGGACCACTTTCTTATACCATACACAAAAATCAACTCAAAATGGATGAAAGACCTAAATGTAACACAGGAATCCATCAAAATCCTCAAGGAGAAAGCAGGCAAATACCTCTTTGACCTGAGCCGCAGCAACTTCTTACTCAACACGTCTCCAGAGGCAAGGGAAACAAAGGCAAAATGAACTACTTGTACCTCATCAAAATAAAAAGCTTCTGCACAGTGAAGGAAACAATCAGCAAAACTAAAAGGCAACTGACAGAATGGGAGAAGATATTTTCAAATGACATATCAGATAAAGGGTTAGTGTCCAAAATCTATAAAGAACTTATCCAACTCAACACCCAAAAAACAAATAATCCAGTGAAGAAATGGGCAAACAACATGAATAGACACTTGTCCAAGGAAGACATCCATATGGCCAACCGACACATGAAAAAATGGTCAACTTCAATCAAAACCACCATGAGATATGACCTTACACCTGTCAGAATCTCAGGCAACAACACATGTTGGTGAGGATGTGGAGAAAGAGGATCTCTTTTGCACTGTTGGTGGGAATGCAAGCTGGTGCAACCACTCTGGAAAACAGTATGGAAGTTCCTCAAAAAACTAAAAATAGAACTACCCTACGACCCAGCAATTGCACTACTATGTATTTATCCAGGGGATACAGGTGTGTTGTTTTGAAGGAACACATGAACCCCAATGTTTATAGCAAAATTATCAACAATACCTCAGTATGGAAAGAGCCCAAATGTCCATCGATGGATGAATGGATAAAGAAGATGTGGTATATATACACAGTGGAGTATTACTCAGCAATCAAAAAGAATGAAATATTACCATTTGCAACTACGTGTATGGAACTGGAGGGTATCATGCCAATGAAATTAGTCAGAGAAAGACAAATATCATATGACTTCACTCATATGAAGACTTTAAGAGACAAAACAGATGAATATAAGGAAAGGGAAATAAAAATAATATAAAAACAGGAAAGGGGACAAAACAGAAGAGACTCATAAATAGGGAGAAGAAACTGAGGGTTACTGGAGGGGTTGTGGGAGGGGGGATGGGCTAAATGGGCAAGGGGCACTAAGGAATCCACTCCTGAATTCACTGTTGCACTATATGCTAACTAATTTGGATGTAAATTATTAAAAAAAATTAAAAGAAAAGAAAAAAATATATAGGTTCTGAACTTAGACTGTGCTAGGTTCAAATTCACATTGACTTGTTAGGTAATCTTTGCAAGTTATTTAATTTCTCTAAGACTACTCATGAATACAAGTGTAATAACTCTAATGTCTACTGTGATGTTTGTATTAAGATAAATTATATCAATATATGTATATATATATATATTTTTTAAACTGACACAAGCATTAAATAAGTTAGCTATTATTATTGTTGCTGTTATAATTATTTTTTCCCAATATTAATCTCAAATATCTCTTATCCCTTTAAGAGTTCAATTATCTCTGGAAAAAAAATCTTCACCTCTATTCTTGTCTTGTGATGTGATCTTACAATCAAAAGCTCTAGTAGTTACCATATTGCATCATCATTATTTATTTCTGTGACTATCTCCCTGAAGAGGGAGAAGTCTATAATATTAATAATTTACCCTCACCAAGCAGCATCAAGCCTCATGCACAAAACACACTTGGTGTAATGGCCACAAACCGTGGCTACCAAAATACTGCTGTCATCTTCTATGACAATTAATTCATCTATGGAACCAAAATTATTCAATAAGCACATACTTAGTTTCAGGTTAAACAGTAAAGAGCAAAAACTTCATGATTCTTTATGATACACAATTCCATGTGTTTTCTTTTATATTCACATTTGGTACTCTAAAGCAAAACTTAGGGCGCCTGGGGGCTCAGTCAGTTAGGGGTCCGACGTCGGCTCAGGTCATGATCTCACGGTCCGTGAGTTCGAGCCCCGCGTCGGGCTCTGTGCTGACAGCTCAGAGCCTGGATCCTGTTTCAGATTCTGTGTCTCTCTCTCTCTCTGACCCTCCCCCATTCATGGTCTGTCTCAAAAATAAATAAACATTAAAAAAATTAAAAAATAATAAAGGAAAACTTAGTCAATAAAAAGAAAATCACCAACTCCCCTACAGAGAGGGAGGGAGGCAAATGATAAGAGACTCTTAAGGACTGAGAACAAACTAAGGGTAGATGGGGATGAGGGGGACGGGAAAGTGGGTGATGGGTGGGGAGAAGGGCACTTGTTGGGATGAGCACTGGGTGTTGTATGGAAACCAATTTGACAATAAATTATATTAAAAAAAGAAAATCTTATTAGATACACAGAGATCTTTTGCTTAATAAAAGAAGCAAATACAGAAATTTTTTTCTAACATACAAGCTATGCCATATTTATTTTAAGGTATAGTTAACTTTAAAAATCTGATAATAAATTCTTAAGTGATCTTCAAGCCTTAAGGCAATATAACAACTATCAACATATGCTATTGGTGTTGACAACATTAAAACGATAAAACTGTAAGTAACAGTCTGTATAAAGATCAATTTATGCAACTTGGAGATTGTCCAAACAATCACCATACATGATAGTTAACCAATGATATTGACATCTTCTTGCCCTAAAGATTCATAAATTGATAAAGGTTATTAAGGTAATTGGATGAGCAACTACTGTAAATACATCTTTAAATGATAGAAAATGGAATTTAAACTTCTCTGGGAAATAGATTTCTGAAATAGATGATATGCAAAAGATGAAAAACTTCTAAGCCTATGTAGATTTTAAAGTGATTTCATAGTGAAATTAGTAATAAGGCTGAACTTTAGGAGGAAAACCAAGAAAAGTATACAGAAAATCTCCACAACATGTTATGAAAAATGACAGTTACTGTCTATCAGTTACAACTAAACTGAACTGAAATAGTAAGAATATATATAAATAAAATATCTAAATCTAATCTACTCAAAACATCTTAAGGAATTTTACTAATCATTACTTCATATCTCCTCTTCTGTAATAAACTATACTTCTTTTTTTTTTTAATTTACCACCTGGAGGAGACTTACCATTAAAAGGGTTTGGTAATGGAATTACAAATAAATTTGAAACATCAGTCATAACTGACAGGAACATTTGAAAAAAAGAATGCATTAAATCACTAATTTAGTTGATGATCAAGACATAGAAGCAGGAAAATACTGACAATCTGTACATATTTAGAGTGACAGACGTGTCATGTTGAACATCTATATAGTGGAATAAAATAAAAATGGTGTCATTAATAAAGCACCCATAGGTTAATAAGTCTGAACTTCAGACTAGCTGGTGCCTCAAAGATTTTCAAAATGTTAAGATCATTTGGAAACTATGTTATTTCTTTTTATATAAATACTTTCATTTCTAATTAAACATCAATTATGATTTGGGTATTGCAGATTAGATAATTCAACTAATCTTTCTTCTGAAGAAAACTGGATGGAAACATTCTGCGTGGAGGCATAAGAGAGCTAAGAAATAAATAATTACCAGCCCAAGATCCAGGAGCAGACACAAATCCAGACAAAAGAACTCGATATCAGAAATTTTTCAACTTTTGGGTGTTTGTTAATTCCAAGAGATTCTGAGTACATCAGTTGGCAGCTTCCTTCCGCTAAAAGGGCAAAGGTGGGAGAACATAGCCATCTAAGCATGGGAAAGTCTGGTAAATTCTTTGAATAGCTCAAAACCTAATGGGCTATACCCTTGAGAAAAAGGCTAAGCTAGAAGTAATATGGCTCTCCCAAGGACTATGGCCCAACTCCAAATTATCTTAATGCCTGAAATTGGATTAAGATGTTCTCAGACTGTCAGCGCTCTAGGCACATGAGAGAAGTAAATGAAAAACCTTTGAATATGAAGATGACATCCTAAGCTACAAATCAATTCAAAGTTTAATAATACAATGTATATCACGAAATTATAAATAATCAGTGACACAGAGAGAAAGTTACATGAGAATAACAACAACAACAACAAAAAGAAAAAGATCCACAGTTTCTCCATATATTAGAGTCATTAGATCCAGGTTAACAAAACATACGATAGCTAAGTTAAAATTTTCATGATTTAAAAAAACTCTTCGGAAATTTGTGCAGAAATATAGTGTATTTAGAAAAGAAATAAGAAATACAGAGTTATGAATAACAATAACTAAAATATGTGGGGGCGCCTGGATGGCTCAGTCCATTAAGTCTCTGACTTTGGGTCAGGTCATGATCTCATGATCCAGGAGTTGGAGTCCTGCATCTGGCTCTGTACTGACAGCTTAGAGCCTGGAGCCTGCTTCAGATTCTGTGTCTCCCTTTCTCTCTGCCCCTCCCCAAATTGTACTCTGTCTCTATCTCAAAAATAAATAAAACATTAAAAAAAAATTTTTTAAAGAGAACTTAGAGAATAGTCTGACACACAAGTCGAGAGAAGAAAATACTCAGACTGAAATATGAAGAGGAAAAGAACAGGGAAAATTTTAAAAAGTAAATTACATAAAGCATAAGGTGAGAATATAAAATGCACATTTTAGATTCCTCAAAGACAAGGAGAGATAGTATGGGTGACTGAAGAGATGGTGACTGAGAACTTTCCAAAAGCAGTGACTGACATCTGCCACAAATTCAGTAAGTTCTGAAAAGACCAAGTTTTAAAAAGAAAAGTAAAAGGCATTTCAAATTACATTACAGTAATACCTTTGACCAAAGAACTAAGGCTGACTATCTTACAGGCAGCCACAGAATCAAAGATTGATTGCCTTCAAAGGGAAAACAATAACACTGAGAACTGGTCGATCAACTCAGTAAAAACTAGAAGATAACAAAATGATACCTTTAAATGCTGAAGGAAAATAACTGTTAAATTAGAATTCTATGTCCAGTACAAATATTTATTAAGGATAAAGGTGAAATTCATTTTCAGACAAGCAAAACTGAAAAAATACTTCTCAGAAAATCTGCAGTAAAGGAAAATCTAAAAGTAATTTTCCAAGAAGGAAACAATATACACAAATAGCATCTTGCAAAAAGAGATAAAGAACGAGGAAAGGAAAAATATACTTGTATTGGTATTTACATATATTAACAAACCTCCTTATAGCATATAACCAAGAAGGCAACAAATAGGAATCAAAGGTCCTTGAGAAAAAAGGGTCCAAATAGCATTAGACTTTGATAAGTCAAGATTCATGTGATAAGTTCTAGCTTAAACACAAAAAGATTTTTTTTAAGTAAAGAATGAGTGAATAAAGGAACCTACAACGAGGGTGAAAATAGAAAGACTTCAGTAAAATAAATTTACATTCAATTATATTTGTTGTAGAGAGAGAAAGACAGAGACAGAGAGAGGCAGAGAGTCCCAAGCAGGCTCCAGGGCATCAGCGCAGAGTCTGAAGTGGGGCTCGAATTCACAGACTGTGAAATCATGACCTGAGTTGAAATCAAGAGGTGGATGTCCAACTCACTGAGCCACCCAGGCATCCCTAAAACTCTAATTAAAAGCAAAGTGTGCTACACTTGGTTTAAAAGATCATATTCTGGGGGCACCTGGGTGGCGCAGTCGGTTAAGCGTCCGACTTCAGCCAGGTCACGATCTCGCATTCCGGGAGTTCGAGCCCCGCGTCAGGCCGTCAGGCTCTGGGCTGATGGCTCAGAGCCTGGAGCCTGTTTCCGATTCTGTGTCTCCCTCTCTCTCTGCCCCTCCCCCGTTCATGCTCTGTCTCTCTCTGTCCCAAAAATAAATAAACGTTGAAAAAAAACAAAACAAAAAAACAAAACAAAAAAAATAAATAAAAAAATAAAAGATCATATTCTGGTTATCATTTACAAAACATTAAGATACAGAAATAATAAAAGTAAAGAATGCAAAAAGTTATGCCATGTAAAGGTAAATTAAAATAAATTGATAAAACAATATTAATATCCGACATTAGGGCCAAAAACATTCCTTGGAGGAGGGGGGGGCATTTCACAGTGGTAAAAGATTTAATTAACAGAAATTCATAACAATTCTAATTTTTTGTAACATGAAAATATAGGTTTACAATATATGAAGCAAAAGATTATAGAGCAAAAATAGAAATAAACATATCTACAACTCTATTAAAAAGTCTTAACAGGGGTAGCTGGGTGGCTCAGTTGGTTAAGCATCTGACTTTGGCTCAGGTCATGATCTCATGGTTCATGTGTGGGTTCTAATCCTGCATCAAGCTCTGAGCTAACAGTGCAGAGCCTCCTTGAAATTCTCCTCTCTCTCAAAATAAGTAAATAAGCTTTAAAAGAAAGTATTAATAAAATTCTCTTTAACTCTTTAACATAAAGCAAGAAACCACAAAATCAGTAATAATTGATCAAAAGACTTAAAAAGCGTGTTGAGGAAACTTCATTTAATTTTGATTTTATAGTGTTCATGTATATAAATGTGTATGTATGTATTTTACTGTTATTGCAAACAAAAACTACAAAATACATTTTTTTTTATTTGCAACCACACATAAGGAATTTCAGAATTGAATCAATAGTTCTCTGACTACAATGCAATTGAACTAAAACCAATACTAAAATGTTAACTGGGAAAAAATAAAATATTGGAACATAAGGACATAGTGACTCTCATTAAAAAGACAAGAGGCATAAAAGCCACAAAGAAAAATACAGATATTACCGACAACAGCAAATTTTAAAAATTTTACTTAGAAAAAATATGTAAACAAATTTAAAATATTTATTCTAGACACTAAATATGTGTATTATCTGCATATAGATAAGAAAAACATACAGAATCCAACAGAAAACAGTTGAAAGCATAAACAAGCATTTATGATCAAGAAATTCTAACAGGCAATGAAATGTTTGAATGTTTTTTAAACTTTATTTTTTTTAATTATTTTTTTATTTTGAGAGAGACAGAGGGAACATGAACGGGGGGGGCGGGCAGAGAGAGAGAGAGAGAGAGAGAGAGAGAGAGAGAGAGGGAGAAACCCAAGAGCCCAAAGTGGGCCCAACACGGGGCTTCAACTCATGGCCCAATGCAGGGCCTGAACTCAGGAAACCATGAGATCATGACCTGAGCTGAAACCAAGAGATGGAAGCCTAACCAACTAAGCCACTCAGGCACCCCTGTTTTTTCAACTTTAAATTAAAGCAATAATGAGACACAATTTCTCCTAAGACATTGACAAAATATTAAACAATGGCTGCTTCTAATAATAGTAAGAATGCAGAGCCAGAACATATTTAGTGGGGATATGATAAACTTAGCCAATCTGGAAAGTAATTGAACTACCTACCAAAAATTAAAATACAAATATCAATTGACAAAGTAAGTCCACTTTTGGAAATCTATTATCTAGAAATAAATATATGAGTGCATAAAATACAAATAGAAATGTATGTCTCTATCTATTGAAACATTGCTTATAGTTAAAAAAAAATAAAAATAACATAAATACCCATACAGAAAGGAATGGACTAAAAATTTGGGATACACATTGTTACAAAGGAAAATCGTACAGCTGTTAAAGATGAAATATGGTATACCAAAGATGGATTGGTCTGTGTCTCTTGTGCTAAAGGGAGGTTTGCAATGTGCTTTGTTGTAAGATGAAGAAAGTAAGTTCCAGAGTAATGTGTGTGCAAGTGTATAAGACATGCCATATATATATATGCATATATATATATATATATATGCATATATATATATATATGACATTTTTAAAAAGAACAATGTGAAATATATTGATATGGTTAACATAAGCATAGAAAGAGGGAAAAAGGATAACCATTTTTTTATCTATCTAAATTTTTTTCCACCTTCTACATTAAGTATGTATAAAATGTGCTATTTAAAATTGAAAGTAAACGTAATACAATAGAATGTATTGTATGCGTATGTGCACATTTTGATATAACACAAAACTAGATTCAATTTAATCTCCATTGCTAAACACCTATGTGATCCTGACTAAGGCATTTAACCATTCACCAACCTCATCAGCAAATAGGCATTAATTCAAAGAGATTATACACGACTTATCAGATACGTAAGGGCACACAACAGGCACATGAAAAGATGCTCAACGTCGCTCCTCATCGGGGAAATACAAATCAAAACCACACTCAGATATCACCTCACGCCAGTCAGAGTGGCTAAAATGAACAAATCAGGAGACTATAGATGCTGCAGAGGATGTGGAGAAATGGGAACCCTCTTGCACTGTTGGTGGGAATGCAAACTGGTGCAGCCACTCTGGAAAACAGTGTGGAGGTTCCTCAAAAAATTAAAAATAGACCTGCCCTATGACCCAGCAGTAGCACTGCTAGGAATTTACCCAAGGGATACAGGAGTACTGATGCATAGGGGCACTTGTACCCCAATGTTTATAGCAGCACTCTCAACAATAGCCAAATGATGGAAAGAGCCTAAATGTCCATCAACTGATGAATGGATAAAGAAATTGTGGTTTATATACACAATGGAGTACTACGTGGCAATGAGAAAGAATGAAATATGGCCCTTTGTAGCAACGTGGATGGAACTGGAGAGTGTGATGCTAAGTGAAATAAGCCATAGAGAGAAAGACAGATACCATATGTTTTCACTCTTATGAGGATCCTGAGAAACTTAACAGAAACCCATGGGAGAGGGGAAGAAAAAAAAAAAAAAAAGAGAGAGAGAGAGGTTAGAGTGGGAGAGAGCCAAAGCATAAGAGACTCTTAAAAACTGAGACCAAACTGAGGGTTGATGGGGGGTGGGAGGGAGGGGAGGGTGGGTGATGGGTATTGAAGAGGGCATCTTTTGGGATGAGCACTGGGTGTTGTATGGAAACCAATTTGACAATAAATTTCATATGTTAAAAAAAGATACATACGGGCACAATATCATTTGATGAATGATGAGTGTCAGTCTTATTACATTGATTCTTAGATTACATACATAATACAGTGAAAGTACTGTAACTGAGTCATGAGATAATAAAAGCAGAGTGAGGAGAAGAAAGAGAAAGAGAAGGAGAGTAGATAAAAGAAGGAAGAGGAAGAGCTAACGGTTACTATGAACTTGCTATAAGTGAGGCAACAATGCGAAAATTTGCAGGCTCTACATCTTTACAATATGTGACTGCAACATATGAAGTTTTGATAACTAATAATGACTACAAGTTATAATTTGTCTTGCTATATAATAAGAAGCAAAATAAGAATTATCCTAAAAACTTAGTGGCCATTGTATTTCAAAGATCATGCATCATCCAAATGCTAAAAATAACCAATAATCTTAATCCTTTGAGTCCTTTGAAGAAACAGTTATTCCCAAGAGATAGCACATTACTTATTAAATACTTTTATACTGATTCTAAAGGACGCTAATTGCTAATGTGGCAGTAATTACCATTACCAAATTAAATTAATAAAGATTTTAACAAATACAAGTTTTTTTTAAGTAAATGAGCAAATATGTGAAATAGCAAAATACATTATTTCAATCTAATCATTTTTAAAGAAAATTACTTAGTATTAAAAGGGAAAGAACTGGTAGGAGGACGCTGGGCTCACTGCGCGTCCTGCTGATCACTTAGATTCCACCTACACCTGCCTAAATAACCCAGAAACCGCCAGAAGACTAGCAGAATGCCAAGCGCAGATGAGAGGCCCATGGAAGAGGGTAGGAAGGGCAGGGAGACGGTGCGCACTCCACGGACTGGCGGGAGGGAGCCTTGGCAAAGGGGCGGCCCGCCGGCAGCCAAGCAGAGCCCCCGAGTCTGGCTTGCAAAAGCGGAGGGGCCGGACTAAGTGTGTTCCGACAGCAAGAGGGACTTGACATCTGGAAGGTTATAAGCTAACAGCTCTGCTCGCAGAGCGGGAGGGCTGGAGGACAACGGCAGGGAGAGTTGTTGAGCCCCAGACTACAGAGCTCAGCTTGGCGGGGAACAAAGGCGCTCGCCAGCGCCATCTCCCTCGCCCATCCCCCAGCCGAAATCCCGAAGGGAACCAGTTCCTGCCAGGGAACTTGCTTGCACCGCGCAAACACCCAACTCTGTGCTTCCGCAGATCCATCCCTCCGGCGGGTCTGACTCCCTCCCGGTGCCACAGGGCCCCTCCCGAAGCTGATATCTGAAGGAAAAGCGAGCTGAGCCTGCCCCTCCCGCCCCCGTGCACCTTGCCAATCCACCCCAGCTAACACGCCAGATCCCCAGCACCACAAGCCTGGCAGTGTGCAAGTAGCCCAGATGGGCCACGCCACCCCACAGTGAATCCCGCCCCTAGGAGAGGGGAAGAGAAGCCACACACCAGTCTGACTGTGGCCCCAGCGGTGGACTGGGGGCAGACATCAGGTCCGACTGTGGCCCTGCCCACTAATGCAAGTTATTCAAGACAGCACAGGGGAAGTGCCCCGCAGTCCCGCACCACTCCAGGGACTATCCAAAATGATGAAACAGAAGAATTCCCCTCAGAAAAATGTCCAGGAAATAACAACAGCTAACGAACTGATCAAAAACAATTTAAACAATATAACAGAAAGTGAATTTAGAATAATAGTCATAAAATTAATCGCTGGGCTTGAAAACAGTATAAAGGACAGCAGAGAATCTAGTGCTACAGAGATCAAGGGACTAAGGAACAGCCAGGAGGAGCTATAAAATGCTATCAACGAGTTGCAAAATAAAATGGAGACAACTACGGCTCGGATTGAAGAGGCAGAGGAGAGAATAGGTGAACTAGAAGATAAAATTAAAGAAAAAGAAGAAGCTGAGAAAAAGAGAGATAAAAAACTCCAGGAGTATGAGGGGAAAATTAGAGAACTAAGTGAAGCACCAAAAAGAAATAATACACACATAATTTCTATTCCAGAGGAGCAAGAGAGAGGGAAAGGTGCTGAAGGTGTACTTGAAGAAATCATAGCTGAGACCTTCCCTGACCTGGGAAGGAAAAAGGCATTGAAATCCAAGAGGCACAGAGAACTCCCTTCAGACCTCACTTGAATTGATTTTCTGCATGACATATCATAGTGAAACTGGCAAAATACAAGGATAGAGAAAATTCTGAAAGCAGCTAGAGATAAACGTGCTCTAACATATAAAGGGAGACCTATAAGACTCGTGACCGATCTCTCTACTGAAACTTGGCAGCACAGAAAGGAATGGCAGGAGATCTTCCATGTGATGAACAGAAAAAATATGCAGCCGAGAATCCTTTATCCAGCAAGTCTGTCGTTTAGAATAGAAGGAGAGATAAAGGTCTTCCCAAACAAACAAAAACTGAAGGAATTCGTCACCACTAAACCAGCCCTACAAGGCATCCTAAGGGGGATCCTCTGAGACAAAGTACCAGAGACATCGCTACAAGCATGAAACCTACAGACATCATAATGACTCTAAACCCATATCTTTCTATAATAACACAGAATGTAAATGGACTAAATGCGTCAACCAAAAGACATAGGGTGTCAGAATGGATAAAAACACAAGACCAATCTATTTGCTGTCTACATGAGACTCATTTTAGACCTGAGGACACCTTCAGATTGAGAGTGAGGGGATGGAGAACTATTTATCATGCTACTGGAATTCAGAAGAAAGGTGGAGTAGCCATACTTATATCAGACAAACTAGACTTTAAATTAAAGGCTGTAACAAGAGATGAAGAAGGGTATTATGTAATAATTACAGGGTCTATCCATCAGGAAGAGCTAACAATTATAAATGTCTATGTGCCGAATACAGGAGCCCCCAAATATATAAAACAATGATTCACAAACATAAGCAACCTTATTGATAAGACTGTGGTAATTGCAGGGGACTTTAACACCCCACTTACAGAAATGAATAGATCATCTAGACACATGGTCAATAAAGAAACAAGGGCCCTGAATGATACATTGGATCAGATGGACTTGACAGATATATTTAGAACTCTGCATCCCAAAGCAACAGAATATACTTTCTTCTCGATTTCACATGGAACATTCTCCAAGATAGATCACATACTGGGTCACAAAACAGCCCTTCATAAGTTTACAAGAATTGTAATCATACCATGCATACTTTCAGACCACAATGCTATGAAGCTTGAAATCAACCACAGGAAAATGTCTGGAAAACCTCCAAAAGCATGGAGGTTAAAGAACACCTTCTAAAAGAAGGAATGGGTCAACCAGGCAATTAGAGAAGAAATTAAAGGAGAGGGAAGATGGCGGCGTAGGAGGACGCTGGGCTCACCGCGCGTCCTGCTGATCACTTAGATTCCACCTACACCTGCCTAAATAACCCAGAAAACCACCAGAGGATTAGCAGAACGGAGTCGCCGGAGCCAAGCGCAGACGAGAGGCCCACGGAAGAGGGTAGGAAGGGCGGCGAGGCGATGCGCGCTCCAGGGACTGGCGGGAGGGAGCCGGGGCGGAGGGGCGGCTCGCCGGCCAAGCAGAGCCCCCGAGTCTGGCTTGCAAAAAGCGGAGGGGCCTGACGGACTGTGTTCCGACAGCAAGCGCGACTTAGCGTCTGGGAGGTCATAAGTTAACAGCTCTGCTCAGAAAGCGGGAAGGCTGGAGGACAAAGGGAAGGAGAGCTGCTGAGCCCCCTGACGACAGATTTCAGTTTGGTGGGGAACAAAGGCGCTCACCAGCGCCATCTCCCCCGCCCATCCCCCAGCCAAAATCCCAAAGAGAACCAGTTCCTGCCAGGGAACTTGCTCGCTCCGTGCAAACACCCAACTCTGCGCTTCTGCGGAGCCAAACCTCCGGCAGCGGATCTGACTCCCTCCTGCTGCCACAGGGCCCCTCCTGAAGAGGATCACCTAAGGAGAAGCAAGCTAAGCCTGCCCCTCCTGCCCCTGTGCACCTTGCCTACCCACCCCAGCTAAGACGCCAGATCCCCAGCATCACAAGCCTGGCAGTGTGCAAGTAGCCCAGACAGGCCACCCCACCCCACAGTGAATCCCGCCCATAGGAGAGGGGAAGAGAAGGCACGCACCAGTCTGACTGTGGACACAGCGGTGGGCTGGGGGCAGACATCAGGTCTGACTGCGGCTCCGCCCACCAACTCCAGTTATACACCACAGCACAGGGGAAGTGCCCTGCAGGTCCTCACCACGCCAGGGACTATCCAAAATGACCAAGCGGAAGAATTCCCCTCAGAAGAATCTCCAGGAAATAACAACAGCTAATGAGCTGATCAAAAAGGATTTAAATAATATAACAGAAAGTGAATTTAGAATAATAGTCATAAAATTAATCGCTGGGCTTGAAAACAGTATAGCTGACAGCAGACAATCTCTTGCTACAGAGATCAAGGGACTAAGGAACAATCACGAGGAGCTGAAAATAGCTTTAAACGAAATGCATAACAAAATGGAAACCACCACGGCTCGGATTGAAGAGGCAGAGGAGAGAATAGGTGAACTAGAAGATAAACTTATGGAAAAAGAGGAAGCTGAGAAAAAGAGAGATAAAAAAATCCAGGAGTACAAGGGGAAAATTAGAGAACTAAGTGATACACTAAAAAGAAATAATCTACGCATCATTGGTATCCCAGAGGAGGAAGAGAGAGGGAAAGGTGCTGAAGGGGTACTTGAAGAAATAATAGCTGAGAACTTCCCTGAACTGGGGAAGGAAAAAGGCATTGAAATCCAAGAGGCACAGAGAACTCCCTTCAGACGGAACTTGAATCGATCTTCTGCACGACATATCATAGTGAAACTGGCAAAATACAAGGATAAAGAGAAAATTCTGAAAGCAGCAAGGGGTAAACGTGCCCTCACATATAAAGGGAGACCTATAAGACTCGTGACTGATCTCTCTTTTGAAACTTGGCAGGCCAGAAAGAATTGGCACGAGATTTTCAGTGTGCTAGACAGAAAAAATATGCAGCCGAGAATCCTTTATCCAGCAAGTCTGTCATTTAGAATAGAAGGAGAGATAAAGCTCTTCCCAAACAAACAAAAACTGAAGGAATTTGTCACCACTAAACCAGCCCTCCAAGAGATCCTAAGGGGGACCCTGTGAGACAAAGTACCAGAGACATCACTACAAGCATAAAACATACAGACATCACAAAGACTCTAAACCCATACCTTTCTATAATAACACTGAATGTCAATGGATTAAATGCGCCAACCAAAAGACTTAGGGTATCAGAATGGATAAAAAAACAAGACCCATCTATTTGCTGTCTACAAGAGACTCATTTTAGACCTGAGGACACCTTTAGATTGAGAGTGAGGGGATGGAGATCTATTTATCATGCTACTGGAAGCCAAAAGAAAGCTGAAGTAGCCATCCTTATATCAGAAAAACTAGACTTTAAATTAAAGGCTGTAACAAGAGATGAAGAAGGACATTATATAATAGTGACAGGGTCTATCCATCAGGAAGAGCTAACAATTATAAACGTCTATGCACCGAATACCGGAGAGCCCAAATATATAAAACAATTACTCATAAACATAAGCAACCTTATTGATAAGAATGTGGTAATTGCAGGGGACTTTAACACCCCACTTACAGAAATGGATAGATCAACTAGACACACGGTCAATAAAGAAACAAGGGCCCTGAATGAGACATTGGATCAGATGGACTTGACAGATCTATTTAGAACTCTGCATCCCAAAGCAACAGAATATACTTTCTTCTCGAGTGCACATGGAACATTCTCCAAGACAGATCATATACTGGGTCACAAAACAGCCCTTCATAAGTTTACAAGAATTGAAATCATACCATGCATACTTTCAGACCACAATGCTATGAAGCTTGAAATCAACCACAGGAAAAAGTCTGGAAAACCTCCAAAAGCATGGAGGTTAAAGAACACCCTACTAACGAATGAGTGGGTCAACCAGGCAATTAGAGAAGAAATTAAAAAATATATAGAAACAAACAAAAATGAAAATACAACAATCCAAACACTTTGGGACGCAGAGAAGGCAGTCCTGAGAGGAAAATACATTGCAATCCAGGCCTATCTCAAGAAACAAGAAAAATCCCAAATACAAAATCTAACAGCACACCTAAAGGAAATAGAAGCAGAACAGCAAAGGCAGCCTAAACCCAGCAGAAGAAGAGAAATAATAAAGATCAGAGCAGAAATAAACAATATAGAATCTAAAAAAACTGTAGAGCAGATCAACGAAACCAAGAGTTGGTTTTTTGAAAAAATAAACAAAATTGACAAACCTCTAGCCAGGCTTCTCAAAAAGAAAATGGAGATGACCCAAATAGATAAAATCATGAATGAAAATGGAATGATTACAACCAATCCCTCAGAGATACAAACAATTATCAGGGAATACTATGAAAAATTATATGCCAACAAATTGGACAACCTGGAAGAAATGGACAAATTCCTGAACACCCACACTCTTCCAAAACTCAATCAGGAGGAAATAGAAAGCTTGAACAGACCCATCACCAGCGAAGAAATTGAATCGGTTATCAAAAATCTCCCAACAAATAAGAGTCCAGGACCAGATGGCTTCCCAGGGGAGTTCTACCAGACGTTTAAAGCAGAGATAATACCTATCCTTCTCAAGCTATTCCAAGAAATAGAAAGGGAAGGAAAACTTCCAGAATCATTCTATGAAGCCAGTATTACTTTGATTCCTAAACCAGACAGAGACCCAGTAAAAAAAGAGAACTACAGGCCAATATCCCTGATGAATATGGATGCAAAAATTCTCAATAAGATACTAGCAAATCGAATTCAACGGCATATAAAAAGAATGATTCACCATGATCAAGTGGGATTCATTCCTGGGATGCAGGGCTGGTTCAACATTCGCAAATCAATCAACGTGATACATCACATTAACAAAAAAAAAAGAGAAAAACCATATGATCCTGTCAATCGATGCAGAAAAGGCCTTCGACAAAATCCAGCACCCTTTCTTAATAAAAACTCTTGAGAAAGTCGGGATAGAAGGAACATAGTTAAAGATCATAAAAGCCATTTCATAAATGTTAACATCATAAATGATGTTAGCCCACAGCTAACATCATCCTCAACGGGGAAAAACTGAGAGCTTTTTCCCTGAGATCAGGAACACGACAGGGATGCCCACTCTCACCGCTGTTGTTTAACATAGTGCTGGAAGTTCTAGCAACAGCAATCAGACAACAAAAGGAAATCAAAGGCGTCAAAATTGGCAAAGATGAAGTCAAGCTTTCGCTCTTTGCAGATGACATGATATTATACATGGAAAATTCGATAGACTCCACCAAAAGTCTGCTAGAACTGATACATGAATTCAGCAAAGTTGCAGGATACAAAATCAATGTACAGAAATCAGTTGCATTCTTATACACTAACAATGAAGCAACAGAAAGACAAATAAAGAAACTGATCCCATTCACAATTGCACCAAGAAGCATAAAATACCTAGGAATAAATCTAACCAAAGATGTAAAGGATCTGTATGCTGAAAACTATAGAAAGCTTATGAAGGTAATTGAAGAAGATTTAAAGAAATGGAAAGACATTCCCTACTCATGGATTGGAAGAATAAATATTATCAAAATGTCAATACTACCCAAAGCTATCTACACATTCAATGCAATCCCAATCAAAATGGCACCAGCATTCTTCTCGAAACTAGAACAAGCAATCCTAAAATTCATATGGAACCACAAAAGGCCCCGAATAGCCAAAGTAATTTTGAAGAAGAAGACCAAAGCAGGAGGCATCACAATCCCAGACTTTAGCCTCTACTACAAAGCTGTCATCATCAAGACAGCATGGTATTGGCACAAAAACAGACACATAGACCAATGGAATAGAATAGAAACCCCAGAACTAGACCCACAAACGTATGGCCAACTCATCTTTGACAAAGCAGGAAAGAACATCCAATGGAAAAAAGACAGTCTCTTTAACAAATGGTGCTGGGAGAACTGGACAGCAACATGCAGAAGGTTGAAACTAGACCACTTTCTCACACCATTCACAAAAATAAACTCAAAATGGATAAAGGACCTGAATGTGAGACAGGAAACCATCAAAACCTTAGAGGAGAAAGCAGGAAAAGACCTCTCTGACCTCAGCCATAGCAATCTCTTACTCGACACATCCCCAAAGGCAAGGGAATTAAAAGCAAAAGTGAATTACTGGGACCTTATGAAGATCAAAAGCTTCTGCACAGCAAAGGAAACAACCAACAAAACTAAAAGGCAACCAACGGACTGGGAAAAGATATTTGCAAATGACATATCGGACAAAGGGCTGTATCCAAAATCTATAAAGAGCTCACCAAACTCCACACCCGAAAAGCAAATAACCCAGTGAAGAAATGGGCAGAAAACATGAATAGACACGTCTCTAAAGAAGACATCCGGATGGCCAACAGGCACATGAAAAGATGTTCAGCGTCGCTCCTTATCAGGGAAATACAAATCAAAACCACACTCAGATATCACCTCACGCCAGTCAGAGTGGCCAAAATGAACAAATCAGGAGACTATAGATGCTGGAGAGGATGTGGAGAAACGGGAACCCTCTTGCACTGTTGGTGGGAATGCAAATTGGTGCAGCCGCTCTGGAAAGCAGTGTGGAGGTTCCTCAGAAAATTAAAAATAGACCTACCCTATGACCCAGCAATAGCACTGCTAGGAATTTATCCAAGGGACACAGGAGTACTGATGCATAGGGGCACTTGTACCCCAATGTTCATAGCAGCACTCTCAACAATAGCCAAATTATGGAAAGAGCCTAAATGTCCATCAACTGAGGAATGGATAAAGAAATTGTGGTTTATATACACAGTGGAGTACTACGTGGCAATGAGAAAAAATGAAATATGGCCTTTTGTAGCAACGTGGATGGAACTGGAGAGTGTGATGCTAAGTGAAATAAGCCATACAGAGAAAGACAGATACCATATGGTTTCACTCTTATGTGGATCCTGAGAAACTTAAGAGAAACCCATGGGGGAGGGGAACAAAAAAAAAAAAAAAAAAAGAGGTTAGAGTGGGAGAGAGCCAAAGCATAAGAGACGGTTGAGAACTGAGAACAAACTAAGGGTTGATGGGGGGTGGGAGGGAGGAGAGGGTGGGTGATGGGTACTGAGGAGGGCACCTTTTGGGATGAGCACTGGGTGTTGTATGGAAACCAATTTGACAATAAATTTCATATAAAAAAAAAAAGAATAATCTAAAAAAAAAAAAAAGAGAAGAAATTAAAAAATATATAGAAACAAACGAAAATGAAAATACAACAATCCAAACGCTTTGGGACGCAGAGAAGGCAGTCCTGAGAGGAAAATACATTGCAATCCAGGCCTATCTCAAGAAACAAGAAAAATCCCAAATACAAAATCTAACAGCACACCTAAAGGAAATAGAAGCAGAACAGCAAAGGCAGCCTAAACCCAGCAGAAGAAGAGAAATCATAAAGATCAGAGCAGAAATAAACAATATAGAATCTAAAAAAACTGTAGAGCAGATCAACGAAACCAAGAGTTGGTTTTTTGAAAAAATAAACAAAATTGACAAACCTCTAGCCAGGCTTCTCAAAAAGAAAAGGGAGATGACCCAAATAGATAAAATCATGAATGAAAATGGAATGATTACAACCAATCCCTCAGAGATACAAACAATTATCAGGGAATACTATGAAAAATTATATGCCAACAAATTGGACAACCTGGAAGAAATGGACAAATTCCTGAACACCCACACTCTTCCAAAACTCAATCAGGAGGAAATAGAAAGCTTGAACAGACCCATAACCAGCGAAGAAATTGAATTGGTTATCAAAAATCTCCCAATAAATAAGAGTCCAGGACCAGATGGCTTCCCAGGGGAGTTCTACCAGACGTTTAAAGCAGAGATAATACCTATCCTTCTCAAGCTATTCCAATAATAGAAAGGGAAGGAAAACTTTCAGACTCATTCTATGAAGCCAGTATTACTTTGATTCCGAAACCAGAGACCCAGTAAAACAAGAGAACTACAGGACAATATCCCTGATGAATATGGATGCAAAAATTCTCAATAAGATACTAGCAAATCGAACTCAATAGCATATAAAAAGAATTATTCACCATGATCAAGTGGGATTCATTCCTGGGATGCAGGGCTGGTTCAACATTTGCAAATCAATCAATGTGATACATCACATTAATAAAAGAAAAGATAAGAACCATATGATCCTGTCAATTGATACAGAAAAGGTCTTTGACAAAA
Source organism: Puma concolor (assembly GCF_028749965.1). NCBI lineage: Eukaryota > Metazoa > Chordata > Mammalia > Carnivora > Felidae > Puma > Puma concolor. The sequence continues at coordinate 66,744,386 of NC_141668.1, read as the reverse complement.
TTCAGCAACCCTTCTTAATAAAAACCCTCGAGAAAGTCGGGATAGAAGGAACATACTTAAAGATCATTGGGGCGCCTGGGTGGCGCAGTCGGTTAAGCGTCCGACTTCAACCAGGTCACGATCTCACGGTCCGTGAGTTCGAGCCCCGCGTCGGGCTCTGGGCTGATGGCTCAGAGCCTGGAGCCTGTTTCCGATTCTGTGTCTCCCTCTCTCTCTGCCCCTCGCCCGTTCATGCTCTGTCTCTCTCTGTCCCAAAAATAAATAAACGTTGAAAAAAAAATTTAAAAAAAAAAAAAAAAAAAAAAAAAAAAGATCATAAAAGCCATTTATGAAAAGCCCACAGCTAACATCGTCCTCAATGGGGAAAAACTGAGAGCTTTTTCCCTGAGATCAGGAACACGACAGGGATGCCCACTCTCACCGCTGTTGTTTAACATAGTGCTGGAAGTTCTAGCATCAGCAATCAGACAACAAAAGAAATCAAAGGCATCCAAATTGGCAAAGATGAAGTCAAGCTTTCACTTTTTGCAGATGACATGATATTATACGTGGAATATCCGATAGACTCCACCAGAAGTCTGCTAGAACTAATACATGAATTTAGCAAAGTTGCAGGATACAAAATCAATGTACAGAAATCAGTTGCATTCTTATACACTAATAATGAAGCAACAGAAAGACAAATAAAGAAACTGATCCCATTCACAATTGCACCAAGAAGCATAAAATACCTAGGGATAAATCTAGCCAAAGATGTAAAAGATCTGTATGCTGAAAACTATAGAAAGCTTATGAAGGAAATTGAAGAAGATATAAAGAAATGGAAAAACATTCCGTGCTCATGGATTGGAAGAATAAATATTGTCAAAATGTCAATACTACCCAAAGCTATCTACACATTCAATGCAATCCCAATCAAAATTGCACCAGCATTCTTCTTGAAACTACAACAAGCAATCCTAAAATTCATATGGAACCACAAAAGGGCCCGAATAGCCAAAGTAATTTTGAAGAACAAGACCAAAGCAGGAGGCATCACAATCCCAGACTTTAGCCTCTACTACAAAGCTGTAATCATCAAGACAGCATGGTATTGGCACAAAAACAGACACATAGACCAATGGCATAGAATACCATTGTATTCCCAGAACTAGACCCACAAACGTATAGTACTCCAGAAGTAGACCCACAAACGTATGGCCAACTCATCTTTGACAAAGCAGGAAAGAATATCCAATGGAAAAAAGACAGTCTCTTTAACAAATGGTGCTGGGAGAACTGGACAGCAACATGCAGAAGATTGAAACTAGACCACTTTCTCACACCATTCACAAAAATAAACTCAAAATGGATAAAGGACCTAAATGTGAGACAGGAAACCATCAAAACCTTAGAGGAGAAAGCAGGAAAAGACCTCTCTGACCTCAGCCGTAGCAATTTCTTACTTGACACATCCCCCAAAGGCAAGGGAATTAAAAGCTAAAATTAACTACTGGGACCTTATGAAGATAAAAAGCTTCTGAACAGTAAAGGAAACAACCAACAAAACTAAAAGGCAACCAACGGAATGGGAAAAGATAGTTGCAAATGACATATCAGACAAAGGGCTAGTATCCAAAATCGATAAAGAGCTCACCAAACTCCAAACCCGAAAAACAAATAACCCAGTGAAGAAATGGGCAGAAAACATGAATAGACACTTCTCTAAAGAAGACATCCAGATGGCCAACAGGCACATGAAAAGATGCTCAACGTCGCTCCTCATCGGGGAAATACAAATCAAAACCACACTCAGATATCTCCTCACGCCAGTTAGAGTGGCCAAAATGAACAAATCAGGAGACTATAGATGCTGGAGAGGATGTGGAGAAACGGCAACCCTCTTGCACTGTTGGTGGGAATGCAAACTGGTGCAGCCGCTCTGGAAAACAGTGTGGAGGTTCCTCAAAAAATTAAAAATAGATCTACCCTGTGAGCCAGCAATAGCACTGCTAGGAATTTACCCAACGGATACAGGAGTGCTGTTGCGTAGGGGCACTTGTACCCCAATGTTTATAGCAGCGCTCTCAACAATAGCCAAATTCTGGCAAGATCCTAAATTGCCATCAAGTGATGAATGGATAAAGAAATTGTGGTTTATATACACAATGGAGTACTACGTGGCAATGAGAAAGAATGAAATATGGCTCTTTGTAGCAATGTGGATGGAACTGGAGAGTGTGATGCTAAGTGAAATAAACCATACAGAGAAAGACAGACACCATATGGTTTCACTCTTATGTGGATCCTGAGAAACTTAATAGAAACCCATGGGGGAGGGGAAGGAAAAAAAAATAAAAGAAGTTAGAATGCAAGAGAGCCAAAGCATAAGAGATTCTTAGAAACTGAGAACAAACTGAGGGTTGATGGAGGTGGGAGGGAGGGGAGGGTGGGTGATGGGTATCGAGGAGGGCACTTTTTGGGATGAGCACTGGGTTTTGTATGGAAAACAATTTGACAATAAACTTCATATATTGAAAAAAAAGGGAAAGAACTATTGAAAATAAAATGACTGCCTTTTTAGAAGAAAATGCAGAAATCTTTTTTGATAGAAAGCAAAATAATATGAATGCATTAATATTTTTGCATTTACTTCTTTTTGTTAATGGAGGTTAAAAGCGCCAAGAGATATTTAATATTAATGCTATTTGCAACAGTATGGGACTTTGCACTTCACCAGTTTCTGCCTAGCAAAAATTGTACTGCAAGTACATATTTGTGAGCTTATTATTTTAGTTAATTATATGCTCGTTTAGAAACCATGATAGAACTGGCAGCTATTATGACTACAAATAAATGTTTATTTTTGTAGTTCTATATTTTATAACATAATAACTAAACAGGGAAATTTAACCATTAGCCTTTGTGAGTCACCTAATACTATGTATCTTTTAATAGCACTCTTTGTTTGACAGATTTACTAAACATATGATTCAAGTAGTTGAAAATTCACCACAGGAACCAGATACTTAGAGTTTTTTATAAAAGTAATTTTGTACGATTTTGCATTTACATATGACAAATGCATTAAGCCTTATTCCCTTAAAAGTAAAATTCCCTCATAAAATAAAAATTGTATAGAAAAAATAATTTTTAGAACTATCAAAATTTCAAAGAATGTGAAAAATATTTCCCCCATGCATAGCTAAAAAACAAAAGAATTACAAAATTAATATTCATTATAAAATAAATCATGAGATAATGATAAATACAAGAAAAAAGAATATGTATAATAAAAGCTTAAAATCAACAGTATATTTCTTAAATGTCTAGCATACCTCCTTCATAGAGTATGTATTTTTTTCTTTCCAAGCTTATATCCCTTCTTTCAAATTACTATTATTCAGTGAAAGAGAAAGAGAATATAGAATGATCTTTAACAAACAAATCACAGCATTATTTGTAATAAAGTTCAGCAAAGTCATTCACTTTTCTGGTAGCACTATAAAAATAGAATGGTTTAACGCTTCCTTTTCTTCCAGGACACACTCATCAAACAGAAGGCCCTAAGTAAACTCTTATTCCAAATTAACTTAAGGATAGTACTTATTCAGAAATTATTCTGGGTGTGAATGTAGTCTGAAAACAATTGCCATTTTCAGAACACTACTATGAGATATTTTAAAGGAAGTTCCTCAAGCTTTAGTGAAATATATGATAGAAACTAGCTCTACACAAAAATAAAATAACTGGAAATGGCCAATATGACTTTTAATAATATGTTTTTTTTCTCATATCAATTTCATTAATGGACAATTGACTATGAAAGCAATAATAGCAACAACAAAAGTAATGCATTATGGAGTTTATGATATATGCAAGGCAAATATACAACAAAAATAGCATAAGGGATGAAAAATAATAAGAGAATTATACTGTTATAAGATTATTGCATTATATATTGATTTGACTATATTTAAAGGTAGACAGTGATGTTACATATACATATTGTAATTCCTAAAGAAAATAATAAAATAAAAATGAATTAACAGACATAACTCAAAAGCTATTAGAGGAGACAAAAAAACACAAAAAACAAAAAAAAACCCACCAAAAATATTCAATGAATCCAAAGATCAGGAAAGAAGAAAAGTGGAAAAGAGCAGGTAAAGAACAAACAAGATAGTAGACCTGAACATATCAATAATTACACCAAAAAAGACTTTAACTGAAGGAGAGAAATTGTTACTAGATTTAAAAAGTAGAAGTCAAATAGTGTTTACAAGAGACAAGTTTTTAAACAGGAATATTTAAGGAGAAGAACATTACTAAGGATATTTCATAATGATAAATGGGTCAAACTAACAGAAAGCTGTAACAATCCTAAATGTATATGCAACTAAAAACAGAGCTTCAAAGTATCTTCAACAAAACTGACAACTCTCTGTGGAAAAAACTGCAATAATGATTGAAATTTTTATTGGCTTTCCTATTAAATTGATAGAATGATAGACAAAAACAATCCAAATGTTGCCAAAAACAGATTCAAAATAACAAATATTACTATAATTTCCACACACATAAGCTACTTTTTGTCAATAAATTAAACAACTTACATGAAATGGACTTATTTATAGGTCTAAGACAATTACCAACTGACACAAGAAAAAAATGAAAATCCCATATGAAAGAAATTGAATTCATAATTAAATATCTTCTTACAACAAAAAATTTAGGAATAGATGACTTCTCTGGCAAATTCACTCAATATTTAAAAAGGAAATAATACTACTATTTGACAAATTCTTTCATAAAGTAGAAGGGGAATGGGGCAACTGGGTGGTTCAGTGGGTTAAGCAACCTACTTCGGCTCAGGTCATGATCTCACAGCTTGTGAGTTTGAGCCCCATGTCGGGCTCTGTGCTGACAGTTCAGAGCTTGGAGCCTGCTTTGGATTCTGTGTCTCCCTCTCTCTCTGCCCCTCTCCCCCTTCATGCTCTGTCTCTCAAAAATGAATAAACATTAAAATTAAAAAAAAAGCAGAAGGAGAAGAAGCACTTCTCAATTCATTTTATGAAGGCAAGAAAATCTTGAATCTAAAATCAAAGGTATTGCAATAAGACAATTCTATATCAATAATAGTCATTCATGGGTATGCAAAAATCTTTAACAAAATGTTAACAAAGCAAAGCCAGAAATGCAAATTAAACACTGAAACATCAATGTAACTTAATTTAAGAAAATAAAAGGAAAAAAACAATACAATCATTTCAATGTATGCAGATTTGTAAATTAAAATTTTAATAAAGTTTATGTAAATGCTTATAAAATTTGTTATTCAAATAAAATTGTAAAAACTCCCAAAAAACTAGAAAGAAAAAAATACCTTTATGACGACTAGTAGATAAAAATTTCTTAGGACAAAGAAAGTTATACAATTACAAAGTTCAAAATTGATCAATCGTACTTAAGTAAAAAAAAAAAAAAACTTGTGCAAACTACAAATACTACTAATAGATTCAATACCTAAACCACAGCTTGGAAGAATATCGTTGTAAAATCTGTCTGACACAGAAATTGTATTGAGTATAGGAAGAACATTTATACATCAATGAAAAGACAAACTTCCATTTAAAATTGGGCAGAAAGGAGAAAAAAACAATTTGCAAAGAAGAATTATTATTTATTTCTTTTTGAGAGAGACAGAGAGAGAAGGAGTGGGAATGGGGGAGAGGGGCAGAGGGAAAGAGAGAGAATGTTAAGCAGGCTCTGTGATCAAGGCAGGAGTGAGGAGGTAGGGAAGAGTATTTTCATTTTCACCAGTGCTACTATTGTATGGGGGGGCTGGTGGTGGGAGAGAGGGGCAGAGGGAGAGAGAGAAAGCAAATCTTAAGCAGGCTCCCCACAGTGTGGAATCTGATGCAGGGCTCGATCCCATGACCTGACCTGATCATGACATGAACCAACATCAAGAATTGGAGGCTCAACCAAATGAGCCACCCAGGTGCCCTACAAAAGATTTTTAAATGGCCAATTAGCACCTGAGAAATTACTAAGGATTATTAGTTGCCAATGCAAACTCAAACAACAATAAAATGCCACTACATTTCCAGTAAGATGACTAAACTTTTAAAATAATAATGTCAAGTGTAGGCCGGTATGTGAAATAACCGGAGCAGAAGACAGTCCTGTGAGAGTATAAAATGATACAACTGTGTTGAAAAGCTTTGTTAGCAGTTTCCTATGAATTTAAGCTTATAATATGCAGAAAATTTTCTCTTAGATGTTTGCCTCAGAGAAATAAAAAGATGTGCTTTTCATCATCATTCTTTTTCTGCTTTTTATCTTCCATCTTTTGCTCGTGTTTCTAACAAACTTTACACTATGTTTTATCTTAACTCATCTCTTCTGTCAAAAACATTATGTAGGCATTTGTAGGGGCGCCTGGGTGGCGCAGTCGGTTAAGCGTCCGACTTCAGCCAGGTCACGATCTCGCGGTCCGTGAGTTTGAGCCCCGCGTCGGGCTCTGGGCTTATGGCTCAGAGCCTGGAGCCTGTTTCTGATTCTGTGTCTCCCTCTCTCTCTGCCCCTCGCCCGTTCATGCTCTGTCTCTCTCTGTCCCAAAAATAAATAAACGTTGAAAAAAAAATAAAAAAAAAAAAAACATTATGTAGGCATTTGTAATGTTATGCACAAAAGCAACAACAATAAATGGAAACTACTACTCAGTTTTAGGGAATAAATAAATTATGGTGCACATAAATGATGAGACATTAGTTCAAACATTACCAAGTATGTTTTAAAAACATGTTTGAGGTAGGAAAATATAACGACCTCTCAGCATTACTTGCAACAGCTGTAGTCACATCTTGAAAACTATCTTCAGGGGCACCTGAGTGGCTCAGTCGCTTTAGCATTGACTCCTAATTTTTGCTCAAGTCATGATCTCACAGTCGTGAGATAGAGCCCTGCATTGGGATCTGCACTGACAGCATGGAGCCTGCTTGGGATTTTCTCTCTCCCTTTCTCGCTCTGCCCCTATTCTCTCTCTCTCTCTCTCTCTCTCTCTCTCTCTCTCTCTCTCAAAATAAATAAAAAAAAAAAGAGAGAGAGAAAACTATCTTCAATTGATCTCAGAATGCCATATCCCTATGGTGCTTCTTCATTACAATGTGCTCCTTTTGTGTTCTTTGTTGTGTTTTTTTCCTTCCAACTATGAAAGGATATCAGGACTTAGTCTTGATAGCCCCTGATTTCTCTATCAAAACCCTCTCTTTAGTGACCTCATGGTTTTCATGATTTTGAATATACGTATACATGGAAGACCACCAAAATTATCTCCAACCTGAACATGTCCCCTGCACTCCAAATGTTTACCCCCCAACAATAATGTGTTTACTTACATATTTATTAGATATCTCAAACTTCTCATGCCCAAAGCAAAATTCAATTTATCTCCTCCCTTAGTAAACAGCTCAACCATCCATACATTTCTTCAGGTTCATAATATTCACCTTTCTTCCTTACCTTTTTTAAGGTTTATTTATTTATTTTGAGAGAGGGAGAGAGAGAACAAATGTGAGCAGGGAGGGGCAGAGAGAGAGGGAGAGAGAGAATCCCAAGATGTTCCACACTCTCAGAGCAGAGCTTGACTCGAAGCCCAAACTCACAGACTATGAGATCATGACCTGAGGTGAAACCAAGAGTCAGTCACTTAACTGACTAAGCCACCCATGTGCCCCTTTATTCCTTACTTTTATACCTTACATCCATTCCATTAAGTCCTCTTGGCTCTATCTTTAAAATTTATCTCCCATTTAACCATTTCTCTCCACTATGGCAGCTACCATTTTGGTTCAAGCCTTTTATTCTCTCCCTTATGCAATTGCCTCCAAACTGATGTCCCTGCTTATACTCCTGCTCCCTACATTCTCCTTAACATATAGTCCCCAGAATGAATTTATTTAACATGCCATATTATGTCACTGCCCTGATCTAATATGCTCCAATGAAAGAAATCCAAAGATGTTTATGGATTCTTCTTAATAGACTACAATTAATTTGGTCTTAACATTTATTTCTAGGGTTGTATATTTTCTTAATTTTCTGCCATAATCATATAATCATTTATTGCTTCTGAAAAACAAAGAATATATATAAAGCAGTTTGGCAAGTCAACACTGTAAAAACAATTAACAAGAAAAGAACATTTAGAGAAGATAAAAGAAATGAGAAACAGTTCTATTGCAATACATGAATTTTTATTTTATTTCTAGAAGACTGAAATTAATAGGAATGTACAGAAATAAACTGTCAGGTGAATACCTATTATCTTTTATTGTACATGACTGTAATTGCTGTTACATGGTTTACTTCATAATACAGAAGTGCTTATAAAATTTTTGTATTTATATTCATAATATTAAAAAGAAGACATTCCTGGGAATATCATTATTGGGATTGATCACAATGAAAAACCTACACTGAAAATAAAAGCTAAATTACCATGTCACTAAACTAATCATGTAAAGGTTAAAATCAATGTAGATACTCAGTATTTTTGTTCTTACAGTTATTCTAAGTAAATAGAAATTAAGGAGAAAATTTTGAGATGACATGGGTTATATGATCTTATAAATTTACCATAGACTCATAGAGTATTAGAGATTTAAAAAAACTTAGAGCCCATCTGGGATAATTCTTTCCATGCCATGTAAGAAAACAGACCCAGAGAGCAGAAGCCACTTTTCTAGTTTTGCACAGCCAGGTATTAATAAAACAAATGCTTTAAATCAGTATCCTACAAATTAATCTGTAGTTTATCTCTGAATAAGCCATGACACTGAATTTCCTTACATTGTCACTGTTACCCATACTTTGGTCACATTTTCCTCACATGAGCATTCTGAACTAGCATCCTAACCCAATGAATCCAGAGCTGTGAACACAAGAAGCTGAACAAAAGCTATTGGTGCAGAGGTGAGGATCACTCCTATATTTCTTTATGATTAATTGCCATTCCATTCCCATATTAGTAGTTGCCAAAAACAGTGCATTGTCTCAGTGGCTCAGTGTTGCTATACATGGATAGAGCTAGACTGTATTATGGTAAGCAAAATAAGTCATTCAGAGAAAGACAAATACTATGTGATTTCACTCATATGTGAAATTTAAAAAACAAAATAGATGAACATGGAGGGGAAAAACAGAGTGGCAAGCCAGAAAACACTCTTAACTAGAGAGAACAAGCTGAGGGTTTCTGGAGGGCGGTGGGTTAAATGAGTGATGGGTATCAATGAGGGCAGTTGTTGTGATGAACACCGAGTATTATGTCAGTGATGAAGCATTAAATTCCACACTTGAAACTAATATTACATTGTATAACTAACTTGAATTTAAATAAAAACTTCAAAAAAAGAAGCTATCAGAAGGGATGAAAAAGAAAGGGGAATGGAATGAACAAAAGACAAATAATTCACTTATCTTCCAGTCAGATTATTGTACATTCTTGAAGTAGGATGCAATCTTAAAAGACCATTTAGTGTAATCTCACGACATGCCTGTGAATCTCTACAGCATGTTTGTCGAGTGCTTTTCTAGGTTATGATTGAACACATTTTTGTAAAAATAAAACAATTATCTCTCAAGACACTTCATTACATCTTTGAATAATTCTGTTACAAATTTTAAACTTGGAAATGACTTTAAATGTGTGTTCCATTTAATTTCTCCCTATGATGCTAATTTATTTATTTCTTTGTTCTCTTAACAGATACTTGTAAAGGGGGTGTGTGTATCTGTGATCAGAGTTAAATAACCTCTCCAGTTAAGATTTGAATAGAACAGAGTCCCAAATGATTATCACCTTTGTAATAACAATAATTTTATTATATCCAGGAGTTAAGACAATTCACTTTGGGTCAAACTTTGTAAAGTTTTTAAACACATTATTTTATCTTACTATATAAAAACTAGTGAGATAGTATTATTAATCCCAGTTTTTGAGATTTAGAGAGGTTAAGTAACTTGTGTAAGGTCACACGGCTAGTAAAAGTAGTGCAATTTGATTCCAGTCTTTGCTCCTTAGCCATTTCCCAATCTTAATAAAATATCCTATTAATGCAAACTGAGATTGAATTTACTTTTTTGTTACACATCTCACTTATATTGAACTTACTGTTGTTTATAAAACAACAATAAAGATAAGAGAAAATGAAAATATCTAATGTCTGTAACACAGAAGATTCTCACAAAAATGCCCTTGACACTTTTGACTATTTCTGCTTAAAAAAATATATAGTCTAACTTAACTTATACACAATTCTCTATGCCTGTAGACTTTCTATGTGTGTCGTTGTTGTTACTGTTGTTACAGAGATATTCTTAGTATTATAAGTTGAGACTGTCATAATGAGAACTTCTCAAATTGAAATACTGACAAATGGACTTGAGCTAATTTTTGTTCTTGCCTAAAACATTAAAATACCTCTTCATTCAAACAATGATGATGCATGATTTGCTTATTCCATTTGGAGAAGAAAGATTGATCCACAAATCATACCTGGATGTTTCCTCGATCTTTAGCCATTACCTCGTTTTTTTTTCTCCTGAAATCACAGCAAAATGTCAGCTATAAAAGGTGTGGCTTTTTTGTTTGTTTGTTTTTAAACAGGCTTCAAGCCTAGCCAGGGGTGGCGGGGGTGGGGGTGGGGGGCAATGCAGGGCTTGAACTCAAGACTGTGAGATCAAGACCTGAGCTGAGATCAAGAGTCGGATCCTTAACTGACTGAGCCACCTAAGTGCCCCCAGCTACAAAAGTTTATTCTACCTAGTTGTGAGTTTTGAATTCCATACCATGTAATATGTTTCTTTTTTTTTTTTTTTAATTTTTTTTTAACGTTTATTTATTTTTGAGACAGAGAGAGACAGAGCATGAACGGGGAAGGGTCAGAGAGAGAGGGAGACACAGAATCTGAAACAGGCTCCAGGTTCTGAGCTGTCAGCACAGACCCCGACGCAGGGCTCGAACTCACAGACTGTGAGATCATGACCAGAGCTGAAGTCGGAGGCTCAACCAACTAAGCCACCCAGGCGCCCCTGTAATTTGTTTCTTGTGTAAGTTTTGTAATCTTGTTAAGACAATTAATTTGGTATCTTCACAATTTGAAGTTGCTAGGTTTTAGAACATGTACGTTTTCTTTGGGAATAACAATTATTCCCAAATGCTTCCATTGTCTTAAAACATAAGAAAAGAGCCCTTTCTAAACATTTATCAAATGTGTGATATTTGAAAGTTAATGGATCTAATTTTAATTACATGCTATCTTTATAATTCCAACAAAGACACGCAAAATAATATCTACTTTCAATTATTTCAATGTTTAATGGATACATGTGAAAATCAATAGAAGAAAGAATTACTTCTCATATAACTCTCTAAAGCTATAACTGTGAGATAATTTTGTGTATGTGATTTTTATGCAGCCTAATTCTTTTCTTAACAAAGATATTATGATGCATTTCTTAATAATGAAGGCAGGGAGGGGCGCCTGGGTGGCGCAGTCGGTTAAGCGTCCGACTTCAGCCAGGTCACGATCTCGCGGTCTGTGAGTTCGAGCCCCGCATCAGGCTCTGGGCTGATGGCTCAGAGCCTGGAGCATGTTTCCGATTCTGTGTCTCCCTCTCTCTCTGCCCCTCCCCCATTCATGCTCTGTCTCTCTCTGTCCCAAAAATAAATAAACGTTGGAAAAAAAAATTAAAAAAAAATAATAATAATGAAGGCAGGGAAAATCTATGTGTTCTGTACACACCATAGGGTGTTGTCTCCCCTTCTAGTCAGATGTCCTGGTCTAACACTACCCTGCAACAGAACTTAGGTCTATGTTACAAATTACCTAAATGTAAGTTACTCTAATGTCCATGTTTCCCTTCTAGAACAAACAGAATCCTCACACAGATTTTTAGATTCCAATTTAGAAAATGTGTTTTTTATGAACTATGCTAGTAACTTTAATCTGTTTGGAACAAAAAAAAATTGCTTCTGCATCAGTCAATTACAATTAAAAGAATAAGGAATGCAGTTAATGCATTTAAAACATCTGAAGTTACTTGAAAATTTTTTTAATGTTTATTTATTTATTTTGAGAGACAGAGAGAGAGCATGCATGAGTGGAGGAAGGGCAGAGAGAGAGAAAGAGGAAGAGAGAGACAATCCCAAGCAGGCACCACACTCAGCATGGAACCCAATGTGGGGCTTGATTTCAAGACCATAAGATCATGACCTGAGCCAAAATCAAAAGTCTGATGCTTAACTGACTCAGCCACACAGGTGCCCCTAAAGTAACTTGAAATTTTTAGTTATACTTTTTTGTATGGTATGGTATTATATCTAAATGTCTTCAGACATAAGAACCTTAACAGAAAGGTAACTCATTTTAACTTCTTAAATATACAAAATAAGAATACAAGTTTTTCCCCAGGAATTGTAAAAAGAATATACTCTAGTATATCTTTTCCACTATTTTCTGTAACATCAATTCCATCTCTACCCTACATGTTATCGACTCCATTTGATTATTGTGCCCTGAAGTTTTTATCTCATCTGTTATGATTAAAACCATTATTATTTTCCACATTGAGTAATAACAACCTTATTTGAATGGAGCAGCAGTTTATTTATTTTTCCCCTGAGGACACGTGATATTTATCTATTTAACTTACGTAACACCAAAACTGCCTAGGAAAAGCAGAGAAGAGATGGAAATTTACAAAGCGAAAATAGAACGTCTTTGAAAAAAGGACAGAATAATGGAAGAAGGGTTTCTGATGTTTCATGAAAGAGATTTATTTTTGTTTTGAAACGTTGTTTATGTTTCCCAAACCAGTTAAAGCCAAGAGACTTATATATTTCCTAACCTTTAATTTACTCTTCCTGAAAGTCTATTGCTCCATTCACACACACACCCTCCCCGTTTGAGAAACTATACTGACAACATATTACATACTCTTAAGTAACTTACTGGATCTTCTTGTTCTTCTGAGTGAGATATGAATGATAACAATTTTGAAAATATTTCATCGGATATGTTAGCAAATGGATATGTAACTCATATTCATATTTGCTATTTTTCTTTTAATTTTTGAAAAGAATAGTGTTGAACTCTCAGAATTTTTCAAGAGTCTATATAACTTTTTGGCCCTGAGAGTGTTTTTTAGACATTCAAATGTCTTTAATGACAGATTGAATAATTATCATTTCACCCAAATTGTCCACTGTAGAAGTTCAAACCCTCATTAGGTTTACCTGAAGCATTTTCAGTTTCCCTGATGGTTAATATTGTGTAAAGAAGAGGTGAGTGGAGTGCAGAGAGTCAATCCACAAATAAAATAATTCTTTCCTCCTTTTTTGGTTTTATTATGGAGACCTGATTTTATGGTGTTCATATGTACTGATCATCATTTGAAAATCATTGCCTGTGAGCGTTAATGATATTAATAAGCCTCCTCAAGTCTTTCATAGGATTAATATAAGTAGCAATAAGTAAACCCTACTATTGTCTTTCCCAGTGGTTCTCAAACTTTAGCAAATATTAGTCATATGGAAGAAAAGATTTGTTAAAACACAGCTCTGGGCTCCACCCCAGATCTTCTGGGTTGGGGCCCAAGAATTTTCATTTTTAGCAGTTACTTCTGCTGTTTGGAGATCACACTTTGAATCACTGACATACTTTGTTAATCATGTTCATTACAAATCAGTAGTTAAGCAGAGGAAACAATATATAAACATTTGTATCTGTAGGTAACATTTCCATCCAACTAAAATTTCCACTTTGGATCTTGATACCTAGTGGGCCATAAACTTGAGAAAGAAAGAAAAAAAACATAATAGAAATTAAGATAATTAAAAAAATTAAAAACCTCTCAGAAATTTTGAGAGAAGGAAATGGCCCTTGATGAAAGTGCTGCTTTACTATAAAGATAAGTCATTAGACATTTGCTATAACCAGATTCATTCACTGTTATACTGAGAGCTGAGGTAACACTTGTTATGTTGACCAACATGGCACTTCCCAACTAAATACCAAGTGATTGTTCTGACTGAATAATTTTTCACAAAGGAAAATTTATTTATTTACTACTGAGTTGGATGAATAAAAGTAGGGGAGCTTGAAAATACTTTTCATATAAATTAATTTAAAGATCTGGCAGTTTGAAACTAGAAGAAATAAAGTCAATTCTCAAGGAAGTTTTTCCCAAACACAGAATATTGCCTATGGAAAATGTATACAACTGTGTGGTATAAACCCAATGTTTATTCTTAAAATTTTTTGTTTCTAGAAAAGCTGGAGAAAGCAGAGCAAGTCTTTCTGAGTACTCTTTTCCAAAAGAATATGCTATAAAAAGATAATCTCAAACTAATGAAAGATGCATCACCTTATAACAGTTATTCTCTATATTGATAAAAAATGTACTTGTCTATGAGAGAGTCACTTATTACAACCATTTATAGGGGCATCTGGGTGGTTCAGTCAGTTAAGTGTCCAACTTTGGCTCAGGTAATGATCTCACAGTTGGTGAGTTTGAGCCCCACATTCGGCTCTGTGCTGGCAGTGCAGAGCCTTCTTCGGATTCTCGCTCTCCTCCCTCTCGGCCTCTCCCCTGCTTGTACTTTCTCTATCTCTCAAAATCAATAAATAAACTTAAAAAAAAACGTTTCTAAAATAACCTAAAGAAAAATACATATGGGAGTTCTACTAGCTTCCTTGCTAATTCCTACTGCACCCAGGTACTCCAATACTTTCACGCTTTGGATCAACATTTCTCTGTCAAGACCTTTCTTACCAGATCTTTACATTTGGTTAAGTTCCTCACCCACATATTCAGAAAGACCAGAAAGTAGCAAAACCCTGTTACTCTCCCCATCCTACCCAGCTTGGTTTATTCTTAGCATTTATTATATTTCAATGAATCTGTAACCTATATTTATATGATGTATGAAGTATGATTAGTTCTCCACATTGTGTCTTTAGAATATGTACATAAATTCTGACACTCCCTTCAAAAGGTGAGCCTGATTCCCATCCTCTTCAATGAGAGCCAGACTACATGGCTATTAATGAATAAGAGAAGTCAGCAACTATGGATATTCATGAAACCTGTGAAGAGGCCAAATGTAGGAAGTGAGGCTTCCTTCTAACAATCAGCACCAACCTCACAGCCCTGAGAGTGAGTCACCTTGAAATTGAATTGTTCAGCTCCAATCAAGCTTTCAGATGACCGCAGTGTCAGCTGACATTTTGATCACAGTCTCATGAGAGAAGACAAGCCAAAAGTGCCCAGCAAAGCAGCTCCATAATTCCTGACCTATAGAGACTGTGAGGTTAATATCTTTATTGTTATTTTAAAGCATTAAATTTGATAATATGTTGTTACAAATCAATAGCTAAAAATCACTATTGAAAAAGTACCAACCATTTTACTAACAAAATCCTCTCAACACTTACAAGTGCCATTTTGTATTTAACAAAAGAGATCTTTGAAACTATTTTAAACCTGTATTTTAATTGTGTATCACTCTTCTTGTGTACTCATAAAAGGAAAAAGCAAGTGAAAGAAACTGGTGATGATACATCTAAAACTTCATTTTAGAATCCAATGTCTTTATATTTTCAACTTAGTATTATCAACACCTGTGTTTTCAACATAATGCAATATGTAGTGACATGAGGAGTGTTGATGAGGGTGTTCTACACTATCGTCTCTAAAATTTTCCTCTCAGGAACTGACGCTCATGATGCAAGTTTTGTTGGTAGTGCTTTCTCAATCTTACTATGTTGTGAGACAATACAAATTATATTTATCTCATTTTCTGGTCTATAGTTATCATATGATACATCTGCATCTAGAAATTAAAATATTTTTAAAAATCATCTTTGAATTAATGAAATAAAATATTTAGAATTACATTTATTGGTTAGTTGCAATCATCCCTGCTAGAATGTTATGACTTTGTCTTGTGTGCTATTATATCCCCAATCCATCACAGTGACTGAATAAATACATACATATATTCATAAAATTCGTGAATAATACATACTAGATATGAACATTTTCTGGTTTGTTTATGTACATGAACTTTAAAATATTTTAAGTAACCATTATTGGGGTGCCTGGGTGGCTCAGTTGGTTAAGCATCCAACTTCTGCTCAGGTCATGGACTCAGGGTCCGTGAGTTCGAGCCCCACATCAGGCTCTGTGCTGACAACTCACAGCCTGGAGCCTGTTTCAGATTCTGTGTCTCCCTCTCTCTCTGACCCTCCCCTGTTCATGCTCTGTCTCCCTATATCTCAAAAATAAATAAATGTAAAAAAAATAAGTAACCATTATAATAAATTTTGTTTCCAAGTTGAAACAGTGTATGAATAAAAATTATCAACATTACTTGAAGGTAACTTAATATGACTATTTCATTTGATACTTTATTTACTATTTAACATTCTTGTTGTTATCATTTTTATAAGAAACAGATGCTTTAGCTCATGAAACTTTCAGTATAAGTCCTTTTCAAGTTGGGGTGCTGGGTTACTCAGTCAGTTAAGTGTCCATCTTCAGCTTCATGATCTCATGGTTCCTGAGTTGCAGCCCCATACCCAGCTCTGTACTGACAGTGTGGAGCCTGCCTGGGATTCTCTCTCTCTCTCCCTCTCTCTGCCCCTTCCCCTCTGAGCACACATGCACTAGATAGATAGATAGATAGATAGATAGATAGATAGAAAGAAAGAAAGAAAGAAAGAAAGAAAGAAAGAAAGAAAGAAAGATAGATAGATAGTGGCACCTGGGTGGCTCAGTCAGTTAAGCATCCAACTTCAGCTCAGTTCATGATTTCACAGTTCAGAGTTCGAGCCCCATGTTGGGCTCTGTGCTGACAGCTCAGAGCCTGAAGCCTGCTTTGGATTCTGTGTCTCCCTCTTTCTCTGCCCTTCCTCTGCTTACACTCTGTCTCTCTTTCTCCCTCAAAAATAAATAAATGTTAAAATAAATAAATGAATAAACTTTAAAAAAAAATTTTATAAAAGTCCTTTTCAAGCAACCTGAAAACTCTCCATTTGATTTAACCTTAATCCCTATTATCTGGTATATGAGTACATTTACATAAAATAAGTGCTTAAACAGGATACTATCCCATTTTAAATTTTTCCAAGTTTTAGGTGGAGGATATAGAGGAAGTTTCTACTTTAAAGTATACTCCAATTTTAAAATTAAAAAAATATATATATATATACTCCATTTTGCTTTCATACAGTGCCAGCTTAACATATGACTATTTTCACCTCTTTATAAGCCTGATCTTTTCCATGTCTATATTCTGAACACTTTATCAAGAAATACTAACTGTCCTTTGTGACACATACTTTCCAGGAACTGTGCCCATTTTGCAGAAAAATTGTTTTCATCACCTCAAGAATGAGTACGTAGTCAGGGGTGCCCGGGTGGCTCAGTCGGTTAAGCATCCGACTTCGGCTCAGATCATGATCTCACGGTTCGTGAGTTCGAGCCCCGCGTCAGGCTCTGTGCTGACAGCTCAGAGCCTGGAGCCTGTTTCAGATTCTGTGTCTCCCTCTCTCTCTGCCCCTCCCCTGTTCATGCTCTGTCTCTCTGTCTCAAAAATAAATAAACGTTAAAAAAAATTAAAAAAAAAAAAAAAAGAATGAGTACGTAGTCAGGATACAAAGGCAAGGTCGCAACAAATGATGCCTATCAAAGGGCTTTCCTGTTTAGGGTTGACCACAATTAATAATAGTTTTCCAGTTCCATAATGCTCAAGATAAATATGACTAAAGTGAAAAGGGTTCCCTGGAAAAGACAAGTAAAAGGTATATTGGTTGAGTGGAATGTTAATATATTAATGAAATTGATGACATTAGTGATTTATTTCATTGACAGAATTTAGAATGAGATTCATTTATCATTATCCCACAGTCATTCATCAGCAGAATATTGCCCCAAGCATTTAGCCTCCTGTTAGCAATTTAAGTTTCCTTTGTAGTAATTATACTGGAGAAGAATACACTATGTTTGTGGTCCACTTGATTATAAATAAAATATAAACAAAATTAATATTTTATGGAAAATAATATTTATATTCTTCAAGTGATAATTCTATTACTTTGTTTTACATATTTTATATTGCTCTATCTTTTCTCCTACCAAAATTACTTAGTTTGAAAAGACATTTAATTTTAATTTTACAGTAATACTCTCCTCTTCAAAAGGAAGCATGATAACAAAATCCCTAGTAAAAATGGATGAATTTTAGATAATGTCTACTTGATATGTAAGATATCAAAGACTTCATCGGGTAACATCAATAAATCGCCAGCATATGCAGCATGCGAGCGCTCACACACACGCACGCACAAGAGTACTTAGATACCGGGCAAGTACAACCACAGTTTAGCCTGGAAACTGCTCTGCCTCTCCAAAGTTAAAGCCCTAAAAGACCCATTTTGGAGTTGGAATGGTTCAGTGAGACTGTCTCACAACAGAGGCAGATTAGAATTTAAGAATCATAGGAAAAGCAGCCTCTAGACAACTAGCCAGAATTCATGATGTTTAGATCAAGTCCGGAAAACATGGCACCTGAAGATTCTAGTTTGTAGGTTATCTAGTACTCGTATTTTCTTATTCTCTAATTTGTTCAAGCTAGGAATAAAGGTGACTATTCCCTCTTCATCATTGAAGGAAGATTTCCTCAGCAGATTCCTGAGCTGTCTCTCAGCGACTTAGCTTGTCTAAATCCCTTTTCCAACTGTTAGTAATTAACAAAGAATACATACAGGATGATTTATTGTAGTAGACGTTTTTAAGTGAGATCTTTCTCAAACTTAGACATAACAAGGTATTAAACTTTGTGGAAATGAATGCAATTCAATTATTTTAAAAATGGAAAGATGCTAACATATGGATATGTGTAATATACTGTAGCATCCTACCATAAAGAGTTAAAATGGGGAAGGGGGATAGCGGTATAAGGTTAGGGATAGATTGAAAATACAGGATATGTCAAAAAACCTTCACAGAACACATGAATTTCAAGCCGGATTTTTTAAATGAGTAGGAGTGCACAAGATAGTAAAGGTTGGGTTGATGATATCCTAGGAATATGGAATACAGGTTTTGAGATGACATGGGGAACAGTGAAAAGTTCAATGGAAAGACAATATGGGATGCATAATGGAGGGTACAGGGATAGATGGGAGTGTAATATAGAGTGCCTAGAGGGTACATTAGTAAGGAATATAGGGTGCATGATGGAGGAGGTCACATGGGTGCACTGGAAGAGAAGGCAGTGTTCATACAGACAAAACTGTGAAGAGAAGTTGTGGCACAAACACGAAGACCTTGTGGATGCTACTATGGAGCTTTTATTTTATCCTTCAGCGAATGGAAGAATCTTATATGAGACAAGTAGTTACCAAATGTGCAAATTATGGAAAGCTCATCCTAACAGCTACATGAAGAATAACTAGGAAATCAGTGGTGGTTAGGCCATCAAAACAGTTGAGGCAAAACTTTTAGACTTCTCACAAGCTTCAAGACTCAAAGAAAAAAATCCCTGATTACAGAATTTTAGGCATTAGGACTTGAAAAAGTATTATGTGACTCATATTTTATCAGGTCATTTTAGATCACAACTTATAAACTTATTGCTAGAAAGTAAATTAACCAGAAAATAACAATGGTAAGGTCGAAATACACCTACTAACCAAAAACATGTTAACTTCTCACCTCATGAATTTGGCACCAGAATAATGAACATAGGCTTCAATAAAGCCAACATATTTTTAAAACATGTGGGTTTTTTTAATGATACTAGGTTTAAGGCATTATGTTAGATGCTAAGACTAAGTTAGATGCAGGGGCAGCGGTGGGAATGGAATAAGGATCATGAGGTAAAAATGGTTAAAAAAAAGGGGGGGGGCTGTTAGCAGACATAATAAGTTTCATGGCTTTTCTTACCATTTTAAAATACCTTAGTGTAGTTTGGATGAAGAAATAGTTTTAGAACCCAAGCATCCTTAATCTTAGTGACAAAAGGCCTCTGTGAGATGAGAATGAAAGGAACCCGAAAACATTTTTGTGCTGATCTACTTGACCTGAATGCTGTATGTCTTACTGAATGATTAGATCAGTTCCTGGTGCTACTGGAGTTTAAAATAATGGCTGAGAAAATTAGAATGGGTCTTAAATTTACTGATAATTTTGGCAAATGTTGAAATCTGGTCCATGTGCAGCTTAGCCCATTATGCTTCAGTGGTTTTTAATGTACTATGTACTTTTAAGATTTTTTTCCCCAGATAGAAATTGTCTGCCTTACCTTCAGTGAAATTGTATCCTCAATGAAAGATCAGATTAACTGGAATAAGCGCAATGCTTATAAATTTGGATTAAGAGAACACAGCTGAAAGGATGCTTAAAATGTATCTTTAAACCTAAGTGCAGAATTTCCATACATACCTTGAAATACGTATTGCAGTATTAAATGTGCTCAGTAAGCTAAGTAATGTGTTAGATAATTAATAAACATTTAACAGCACTGATTTTTATAGCCTGCTTTATTGAACTTCTTATCAGTATTGAGCAGATGGGTCATAACTATGAAAAATTATATTTTAAACATGATTATTATATGTGGATTATATTTGAAAAATACTGTTCAGTGAAGCATTTACAAATGTAATTTAATGCACAGAGCAAGACCCCAAAGTTAAGGTACTTTTCCAACATTATATACAAAAGTACTAAACTAATGTATAAAGAACATTATGCAATTGTTTGAAAATAATTTGAAATAAAAAAATAATCTCCTATGTGAAAGCATAAAGTTGTATGTACAATGTCAACAAGGAGTAAACAATTTGATCGATTTTTGTTTTTGCTTAGTATACAATAAATCCATTCTCATTATCCTTTATAATCATACTTGATATATCAACAATGATGTTTGAAATTTTACATAACTACTGTAAAATTTGTATAACTAAGATAATAATCTTTCTGAATGATAGCCACTGTCGAATAAGTCTTAAATTGCAAGGAAACACACATGACACACACAAATACGCACACATACATGCATGTATGCGCCCACTTCAAACGTTCATTGAAACCTGTCACAGAACTGAGAAAATGAGAAAAAAAATCTAAAAATTTTGTATGTCTCCCTAAATTATTTTATTTTAAATAATATTTGCATATTTCAGGCATTGGTTTATTATGACACAAATGTGTTTTTTTTAATAAAGAAATAAAGTATAGGTAATTTTTTTTAAAAAGTACACTAAGACCAAAACAAGTTGTAATTGAATCTGTCTCAATTTTCAAGAGAGGTAAGCAGCCTCTAGGATGATTTAAAACTTTGTGCTGTCCCTGCTTACAGTGCCCCAGGTTAGTTAATATAACCAATAGCACATGGCAGAAGTGATAGTATGTCACTTTTGAGATTTGATTAAAAAAGACTGTGGCTTGCATCTGAGAATCTCTCTCTCTTTCTCTCATCATTCACTCTGAGAGAAGCCAGACTGCATGCCAAGAAACTAAAAAAGACCACTGTAGCAAGGACTTTAAGTCTTTGGCTAATACCCGGCAAACAAAAACAAAAACAAAAACAAAAACAAAAACAAAAACAAAAAACAAAAAACAAAACCTGAGGCATGGAAATAACTATGAGAGAGAATTGGGAAATGGATCAAGTCTTCAGATAAAATGGTAGCCACATCTTTGAAACTTTGAGTCAAAACCACTCTCCTAGATTTCTGATTCCTGGAAACTATGAGATAATAAATATTTATTATTTTAAGTTGCTGACTTTTGGGGTTATTTGTCAGCAATTTATAAATACACCAAATGACATAGTTAGCCACTAATACCTAAGAGACATAATGCTTGATAAAAGAATAGGATAGCATGTGAGTGTTTATTGCATATACCATCCAGGTTTAAAAATTAAGATATATACAAATAACATGAGCTAATATAGAAAAACATGTACAAATGTGTATGAAGATAATGATACTAAGGAAATGACATTGAAACACAGGCAATAGAATCATTTGTTGAGGGCCTACATGAAGTCTTACAGAAAAGCTGCAAATATATTGATGTGTAAATGATGACATGATTTGGACAGTTTAAAGTACTCCAGATTGAAGACAGAGTTGTACAAAGACATGAAAGTGAGAAAGGACAGAAAGTGCATAGGAAATAACAAAAAACCTAGTTGAGCTAAATACTTAGTATTTACATGCATGTAGACATAATTATATTATGTATGTAATGAACTAGAGAAATGACATTTATCTTTGAGACAGAGAATAGGTTAATATTCTATATCTAGTTTAAATTATGTATTTTTAAGGTCTCAAAATACTTTTAAGCTTTGATTTATGCTTTTGTAAAGTGAAAATCATATTACCACAAATCTACCTGTTCTGACTCCTAGTGTAACTCTTTATACTAAAACAAATCTACCTTCTTGGTCTGACTTCAGACTTAGAATGGATAGCAACAGAACAAATTCTTCCAATTCTCATCCGAATCTATTGTCCATTGTGAGTTTATTTGTTTTTACAAAAGATTTTGATGTGCTAACTTAATAGAGGAAAGAACTGTAGCACTGCCAGTTGAATAAAACATTTCTATATAAAAAGGGGTTAGTCAAGGACCCAAGAAGGAATGCTTTTTGCAGGATTATTGAATTATAAAGTAACTTCATTCATAAATTCAGTCCTGTTTCCATGCTGTTAGTCATTGTGATACATACATGACTTTGCAAATGCATGTGTACTTTAATTAGGATGACCTTGCAATGCTGTATCACTGATTTATTAACAACAATTAATTGAATATATGCAAAAAGCCCTGTGTTTCAGAAAGTAAGATAAAACTGCTATAATCTATATCTCAGTGAGTTTATATTTTACCTCAGTCATGGATATCAAGTCATGTCTAGCATTCCAACTCTGATAAATTGGTGGTAACCACCTGGATATCTGTGTTGAAGAAAAGCTTAAGGCAGTATCTGGGTTTAGAGGGAAATGGTGCCATGATCAGTTTGGAATGTCTTCCATGAGAAAAAGAGAGGAAAGAGATGGCACTTGAGCACTCTGTTGACTATATCTGTACCTACAGAAGAGGTTAAACACATAGACATAAAAGAAAACACAGGTGATAATGCTAGCCCCAATGTGATACACTTAATAACTGCTACTGGAAATTTTTTTACGTTGAAAATATTACAATTTGATAATTAGTGAAAGCTAAGGAAGAAAGCCCAAATCTAGCCTTACAGAATAAGTTATATATTGTTAGATAAAGCTTTAAAAATGAGAAGCCCTACCCTTTCAATATAAATACAATGTTATATCATTCAACATTTTTTCTCACTCAACTCGGTTCTCCTATATTATTTTCTTGAACTGTCTCAGGATTTTATGAGGATCAGAGATCAACCTATCTGTAAGTGCTATATATAGTCAATGCTATTTTTAGTTTAGTAATAACACATTCAGTATTATCTAAAGATGAGACAAACTAAGCATATCATCGGTGAGTAATGCATTCCTCTTCAAGAAAAGGATAACTGAAAAACAGTAAGTTGAACAAAGACGGTTACTTTTCTCACAAATGAAGAAATTCAGGAATAAATTCTGACATTTCTTTGGCTTCTCAGTGATGACATAGTTGTCCCATCTATTTCTACATCCATGATTCACAAAAATCATGTTAGCATCTCACCTCACACATATTGACTTATTATTGCAATACTTTTTTTTTTTTACCTCGGAACACCAAGTCCAAGCTCAAGGTCAGAGAAGAATGAAAGAGGAAAGAAAAATCTATACATACCTGACTTATTTCAATAGGACATCAGGTGGAGTGCCTGGGTGGCTCAGTCAGTTAAGCATCTGACTCTTGAACTTGGCTCAGGTCATAATCCCCTGGTTTGTGAGTTCAAGCCCTGCATGGGGCTCTGCACTGATAGACAGAGTCTGCTTTGGATTCTCTGTCTCCCTCTCTCTCTGCCCCTCCCCTACCTGCTCTCCCTCCCTCTCAAAAATATATAAATAAACATATTTTTAAAAATAAGACATCAGGTTACACCACAGGTGTCATTGTCCAGAAGTTCTTCCTTTATTACTGTAAGGAAGCCATCATCCAACACTTAAGTCTAGGCATCTAGCTACTTCAAACAAAGTCAGCACATAGTAAAGAAAAAGGGAGAAATGTGTAATGTATAAACACTTAACAACACCTGTTTCACTGATGTTACATAAAATGGTAGCCTTAAGCCTCCATGATTTATTTTCAAGAAGCACTTAATCAATGATGTTACACATAATCATTGTAAAGAGAATTATTGTTCATTCAACAATCATTTATAGATTACCCACAATGTGACAAGCACTTTCTCAAGTTCTCAGGATATGAAAATTCTGAGGCTTACTTTAGACAGTTTTTCAAAAACCAGATACATTAGACTTGACATTTTAAAAAACCTTTGCAAACAAAAGCACCGAGTCCCTCACATCTATAATAATAATTAAAATGTCAATATATAAAAACAACTGTATCCTTATACTCAAGGAAAAAAAAAAAAGAAATAGCATTAACAATAGGATCTAACCACCAAATAAATCTAACAAAAGATAGCCAAGACCTTTGTAATGAAACAAAACAAAACATTCATGAAAAAAATTAAATAAGAGAGTAACTCTATGTTCACAAATAAGAAAATTCAGAAACTTAGAGATTTTACTTATATTCGGTTTGACGTATAAGTGTAATTCAATTCCAATGAAAGCCCAACATACTCTTTTTGGGTATTTATCCACTACTATTAACATTTATATTAAAATGCAAAGTATCTAGAATAGTCAAGACAATGATGAATAAGAAAAATTTCAGGACTCACCCTATTTGATCTCAAGACTTATTATAAATGTAGAAAAAATAACAAAGTACGGGATTGGCACAAAAATATATAAATAGATGAAAGGAACATAATGGGAAGGTCAGAAATAGACACACAAATGGTGCTTGTAATATTTGACTACACTATTACGGAACAAAAGAAGCAGTCCCCCAAAATATACATTGTTTGGGACACCTGAGTGGCTCAGTCAGTTAAGCATCCTACTTCGGCTCAGGTCATGATCTCAAGGTGCATGAGTTTCAGCACCATATTGGGGTCTGTGCTGACTGCTCAGAGCCTGGGGCCTACTTCAGATTCTGTGTCTCCTTCTCTCTCTTCCCCTTCCCCACTCGTGCTTTGTCTCTCAGAAATGAATAAACATTAAATTTTTTTTTAAATACACCTTCTTTGATTCAATTTATATAATGTTCAAAATAAGGCAAAACTAATCTATAGGCTAGGAATTAACATAGTAGGTATTTTTGGAAGGGGTAAGGATAATAATTGGGAGAAGACAGAAGAGGACTTTGGAGGTCCCTGAATCTGGGTGCTGGGGTGTTCATTTTATGGAAATTCAATACACTTAAAATTTGGGCATTTTATTTATGTTTATTATAGTTTAATACAAGATTATATAAGGGACACCTGGATAGCTCAGTTGGTTAAGTGTTCTACTCAAGATTTAGGCTCAGGTCATGATCTCATGGTTTGTGGGACTGAGCCCTGCATCCAGCTTTGGATTCTCTCTCTGCCCATCCCGTTCCTGTCCTCCTTCCCTCTCTCTCTCTCTCAAAATAAATAAAATAAATTAAAAAATTAAAAATTACATAAAAATCAATAGCTATTATACTAGCAATAACCAATACAAATATTATTTTATTCATTTGTAATTTGTAATTCAATAAAATTTGTATTTTATTGAACTGTAAACTGAACAGAACTGGTTCGATTTACAACATTAAAAAAACTATAGAATACATAAAAATAAATGTAAGATAAGATGTGAAAAATCATTATAGGTTATCAAATACTATGACAAAGAAGTTTGAATAAATGAAATATGTACCCTGCTCACAAATGAGAAGACACAGTATCATAAATGTTGAAACCTCAAGTTAATATACAAATTCAATGGAATAAAATTCCACTATCATTTATCATGTAATTTCTCAAATTGACTCCTAAAAACAATAAAGTTCAAAATAGCCAAGCTAAATCTGAAAAATAAAATAAAATAACATGTATTAATTAACTGTAAAAGTCTTAAATTAGCTCAAAGACAGACAAACAGATCAAAGAACAGCAGAGTGCATATAAACATACACATATGGAGGAGTTAAGATGGTGGAGCAGTAAGGAGACCCTGAACTTGTCTAGTCCCTGAAACGCAGCTAGATCAGCACCAACCCATTTTGAACACCTAAGAAATTGACCTGAGAATTAACACAATAATCTGCATAACCTGAGCCACAGAACTTGGCAGGTATGCAGTGTGGAGAGGTGAACTGGTGGAGAGAAAAGCCACAGAGGGTAGGGAACTGTTTTTGTGGAGAGAGGACAGAGAAAGAAAAGGGGGTGGGGGCTTGTGGCTCATCAGGATCATGCAAGAAAAACAATCCCCCAAAAGTAGGTGGAAAGAGAGAGAAAGAGTGAAAACCCTTGCAGGGGAATGAACAAGAAATCTGTTCCCCAAAACCATTGACAGGAAGAAAGAAAAGGATTTCAATACCACCAGGATTCTATAAATAGTGGAGTGTAGAGTCTGAATTTCTCAAGCTCAGTGCCTGGCGGTGCTCTAGTGAGGAAGTAGGGCAAATCCCCAGGAACAGGCAGCGGGGTCTGAGGGGTCCATGTGCCACACAGGGAAAAGCAGTTCCCCTACTTGGAGTATATTAAGTAGAGGCCATATACTATTGAAAGATAGGATAAAATAGGCAGAAAAGGAAAGGTTAGGACCTGAGGTCCCTGGGTGGGGAAAAACACCTATTTTGGAATAGTGCTTGAAGTGTTTGACTACAGCAAAACCCCTCCAGGCATAAGGTCCCTTTTAAGAATGCAACAGACACTACTTACTTCCCCTGAGGTTCCTCTTAGGAATTTTACAATAAAAATACCTAACTAAACCATCAAAGTTATGTTATATGTGGTATAGTATGACCAGTCAGAATCCTCACACAATGGAGCTGAGCCAGTCAGGAATGAACAACCCCAGCACCTAGAATTGTTCAACCAGTAAGGGTGAAACCTGAGAAGGAATGAGGTGCTGACCAGAGCCTTACAAAACAAGGAACTTTGCCTATAGTCATGGTCATACACTTTCAAATGTCCCTTCTCTGTAAATAGAGCTTTCATACTCTTCTTAACTTTTGCCTATTGCTCATTTTGTGTCTACCCCCTTCATTCTTCAAAGTGGTGAGAAAAAGAGACCTGAGTATTGTGGTAAAAAAGGTCTTGCAAGGGCGCCTGGGTGGCTCAGTCGGTTGAGCATCCGACTTCGGCTCAGGTTATGATCTCGCGGTCCGTGAGTTCGAGCCCCGCGTCGGGCTCTGGGCTGATAGCTCAGAGCCTGGAGCCTGCTTCCGATTCTGTGTCTCCCTCTCTCTCTGCCCCTCCCCCGTTCATGCTCTGTCTCTCTCTGTCTCAAAAATAAATAAATGTTAAAAAAAATAATAATAAAAGTACACTAGTATAAGATTGAAATTCTCCTTTAAAAAAAAAAAAAAAGGTCTTGCAACAGCCATACAGACTCACAAAAGGCAAAGGTCCCAGTGGAACCTGGAGAGCAGTCACATTTGCTGGTATTGGGACAGAGATGTAGAGTGAAGTAAAATCTGGCACCAGCTGTGTGTTGTGATTTGCCACAATCTCTGAACCTCTGCTTAATCACATGAACGTTTTCTGGGGCAAGCTGACACCTGGCCATTCCTCAGTTAGACCCTCCCCCAGAGAGTCAGTGCAGATGTAAGCTGCAGGGGTCTCTGAAGTGAGAGGTTTTGTAACACAATCCCACCAGAGATAAAACTCTGAAGGGAGGTGCCTCCTGGAAGGCGGGCAGCTTAGACATGAACAGGATAGAGGCAGGAAGTGGACAGAGGCCAGAGACAAAGGAGGAGCACTTGACTGTGAGTTGCTGAGAGTGTAAAGTTCCTGTGCCAGAGACTGGGGAGCTGAATGAAGCTATTTCCTTGCACACACGCATGCCCACTACACTGATGCACTTCAGTAAGCTAAGTAGTGCCACCTAGTGGAGAATAGAGTTGTTACAGTAAGCCCCACCCAACTCTGCCCTCCAAACACATCCTCTAGAAGACCAGCACAATCATTTCACCTGCTTATATATGGAATAGAAAGTGCTTCATAGTTTCAATTTTATGGGAAACTGGATATAACTTCATTTGGGTTTCATTTTGTGTACTGGTTCATTTATTCATTTTCTTTGCTTCTATTTTTCCTTAAACTGTTTTCTTTTTACTTTCTTTCTTTTCTTCCTCTTTCTTGGACATAGAAAGAGAAAAATTTGTTTTTCTTTTCTTTTTTTTTCCAAATGTTTATTTCCTTTCCTTTTTAAATTTTGTTCTATTTTATTCTATATACTTTTTAATTTTTAAATTTTTTCTTACCTTTTTTTTCCTTTTCTTACCCTTTTTCTCTATTTTATCAAGATTCTTTCAACAGGCAGAACAAAACACACCTAGGATCTAGCTTCCTTTATTTTATTATTTTTGTTTTTAAGTTTAAAAATTTTTGTGTTTATTAATTTTTTTCTTCCTCCAAAATGACTAAACTAAGGAATTTACCCCAAAAGAAATAACAAGAAGAAATGACAGCCAGGGGCTTAATCAACACAGATAGAAGCAATGTCTGAACTAGAATTTAGAACCATGATAATAAGAATACTACCTGGGGTCGAAAAAAGCATAGAATTCCTTTCTGCGAAGATACAGCAATAAAATCTAGTCAGGATGAAATTACTATATACTAAAAATAATATAAGAGGTTCAATCTCAAATGGATGCCACAACGGCAAAGATGGACACAACAAAGCAGCAAATCAGTGATTTATAAGACAAAATTATGGAAATTAATGAAGCAGAAAAAAAGGGAAACAAAAGCAAAAGATCATGATACAAGACTTAGAGAACTCAGTGACTTACTAAAAAGAAATAACATCTGAATCATAGGAGAACTGGAAGATAAAGAAAGAGAAAAAGGGGCAGAAGGCTTGTGTGAGCAAATTATAGCAGAAAAATTTTCTAATCTGGGGAAAGAAACAGACATCAAAATCCAAGAAGCACAGAGAACTCCCATTAGATTCAACAAAACTGACCATCAACAATGCATATCATAGTCAAATCACAAAATACACAAACAAGGAAAGAATTATAAAAGCAGCAAGGGGAAAAAAAGTCCTTAACCTATAAAGAAGACAGATCAGGTTCACCACAGACCTCTACACAGAAATTTGGCAGGCCATAAAGGAGTGGCAGGATATATTCAATATACTGAATCAGAAAAATATACACCCATGAATTCTTTATCTAGCAAGACTATCATTCAAAATAGGAGAGAAAAGAGTTTCCCAGACAAACAAAAACTAAAGGAGTTCATAACCACTAAACCAGCCATGCAAGAAATTTTAAGGGGAACTTTTTGACTGGAGAAAGATGAAACAAAACAAAAAAGACCAAAAGCAACAAAGACCAGAAATGACCTGAGAATATCACCAGAAACACCAACTCTACAGGCAACATAATGGTACTAAATTCATATCTTTCAGTAGTCAATCTAAATGTCAACGGACTAAACACTCCAAACAAAAGACATAGGGTATCAGAATGGATAAGAAAAAAAGGCCCATCTATATGCTGTTTACAGGAGACTCATTTGAGACCTAAAGACACCTGAAGATTGAAAGTAAAGGCACGGAGAACCATCTACCATGCTAATGGTCATCAAAAGAAAGTGGGAGTAGCCATACTTCTACCAGACAAACTAGACTTTAAATTAAAGATTGTAACAAGAGATGAAGAAGGGCATTACATCATAATTAAGGAGTCTATCCACTAAGAAGATCTAACAATTGTATGTATCCATGCCCCAAATGTGAGAACACCCTGATATATAAATCAGTTAATTACAAACATAAAGAAACTCATTGATAATAATATCATAGTAGTAGGGGACTTCAACACCTCACAGTAATGGACAGATCATCTAAGCAGAAAACCAACATGGAAACAGTGGCTTTGAATGACACCAGACCAGATGGACTTAACAGATATATTCAGAACATTCCATCCTAAAGCAGCAGAATACACATTCTTATCAAGTGCACATGGAACATTCTCTAGAATAGATCACATACTGGGTCACAAATAGGTACAGCCCTCAATAGGTACAAAAAGATAGAGATCATACCTTTTATATTTTCTGACCAAAAAGCTATGAAACTTGAAATTAACCACAAGAAAAAAATTTGGAAAGACCATGAATACTTGGAGATCAAAGAACATCCTGCTAAAGAATGAATGGGGTGGGGGGGCGCTTGGGTGGTTCAGTTAGTTGAGCATCTGACTTCAGCTCAAGTCATGATCTCATAGTTCATGGGTTCAAGCCCCATGTCAGGTTCTGTGCTGACAGCTCAGAGCTTGGAGCCCACTTCAGATTCTGTGTCTCCCACTATCTCTGCTCCTCCCCCATTTGTGCTCTCTCTGTTTCTCAAAAATAAACATTAAAGAAAAAAAAAGAATGAATGGGTTAACCAATAAATTAAAGAGGAAATTAAAAAGGACATGGAAGTCAAGTAAAAAGGACATGGAAGTCAATTAAAAAGTACATGGAAGTACAGCCCCAAATCTCTGGGATACAGCAAAGGCAGTCGTGAGAGGGAAGTATGTAGCAATCCAGGCCTTCCTAAAGAAGGAAATAAGGTCCCAAATAGACAACCGAATCTTACACCTAAAAGAGCTGAAAATAGAACTGCAATGAAAGCCCAAATCCAGCAGAAAAAGGGTAATTATTAATAAGGACTAGAGCAGAAGTCAATGATATCAGTATAAAAAACAAAACAAAACAAAACAGTAGAACAGATAAATGAAACCAGGAGCTAGTTCTTTGAAAGAATTAACAAAATTGATAAACCCCTACCCATACTGGTTAAAAGAAAAAGGAAAGGACCCAAATAAATAAAATCAAGAATGGAAGAGGAGAGATCACAACCAATGCTGCAGAAATACAAACAATAATAAGAGAATACTATGAGCAAGTATATGCCAACACAATGGGCAATCTGGAAGAAATGGACAAATTCCTAGAAACATATAAACTACCAAAACTGAAACAGGAAGAAATAGAAAATTTGAACAGACCCATAATCAGTAAATAAATCAAATTAGTAATCAAAATGTCCCAAAAAACAAGAGTCCAGGGCCACACGGCTTTCCAGGATAATTCTACGAAACATTTAAAGAATAGTTAACACCTCTTCTTTTGAAGCTGTTCCAAAATATAGAAATAGAAGGAAAACTTCCACACTCATTCTATGAGTCAGCATTAACTTGATTCCAAGACCAAAGCCCCCACTAAAAAGGAGAACTACAGACAAATTTCCTAGTAAATATGGATGCCAAAATTCTCAGCAATATACTAGCAAACCATATCCAAGAATATATTAAAAGAATTATTCACCATTATCAAGTGGGATTTATTCCCAGGATGTAGGGTTGGTTCAACATCCACAAATCAATCCATGTTTGGGTTTTGGGTTTTCATGATAAAAACCCTCAAGAAAGTAGCGATAGAGGGATCATTCCTCAAGATCATAAAGGCCATATATGAAAGGCCCACTGTTAATATCATCCTCAATGGGGAAAAACTCAGAGCTTTCCCGCTAAGGTCAGAAACACGAAAGAATATCTACTCTCACCACTGTGATTCAACATAGTGTTGGAAGTCCTACCCTCAGCAGTCAGACCAAAAAAGAAACAGAAGGAATCCAAACAGGCAAGGAAGATGTCAAACTTTCACTCTTCACAAATGACATGATAGATACTCTATGTGGAAAACCTGAAAGATTCCACCAAAAAACTGCTAGAACTGATCCATGAATTCAACAAAATCACAGGATATAAAATCAATGTACAGAAATTGGTTGCATTTCTATACACCAGTAATGAAGCAGCAGAAAGAGAAATCAAGAAATCGATCTCATTTACAAATGCACCAAGAACTATAAAATACCTAGGAATAAATCTAACCAAAGAAGTGAAAAATCTATACACTGAAAACTATAGAAAGCTTATGAAGAAATTGAAGAATACACAAAGAAATGGAAAACCATTCCATGCTATGGATTGGAAGGACAAATATTGTTAAAATGTTGATACCACCCAAAGCAATCTACATATTCAATGCAATCCCTATCAAAATAACACCAGCATTCTTCAAAGAGCTAGAATAAACAATCCTAAAATTTGTATGGAACCAGAAAAGACCCCAAATAGCCAAAGCAATCCTGAAATAGAAAACCAAACCTGGAGGCATCACAATCCTGGACTTCAAACTGTATTACAAAGCTATAATCATCAAAACAGAATGGTGTTGGCACAAAAACAGACCTATAGAATAATAGAACAGAATAGAGAACCCAGAAATGGATCCACAAACGTATGGACAACTCGTCTTCGACAAAGCAGGAAAGAATATCCAATGGAAAAAGACAGTCTCTTCAGCAAATGGTGCTGGGAAAACTGGACAGCAACGTGCACAAGAATGAAATTAGACCACTTTCTTACACCATACACAAAAGTATACTCAAAATGGATGAAAGACCTAAACATAAGACAGGAAGCCACCAAAATCCTTGAGAAGAAAACTGGCAAAAAACTCTTTGACCTCGGCTGCAGCAACTTCTTACTTGACATGTTTTCAGAGGTAAGGGAAACAAAAGCAAAAATGAAGTAATGGACCTCATCAAAATAAAAGCTTCTGCACAGCGAAGGAAACAATCAGCAAAACTAAAAGGCAACTGACGAAAAGGACAAGATATTTGTAAATGACATATCATTTAAAGGGTTAGTATCCAAAATCTATAAAGAACTTATCAAACTCAACACCCAAAAAACAAATAATCCAGTGAAGAAATAAGCAAATGATACAAATAGACATTATTTCAAAGAAGACATCAAAATGGCTAACAGACACATGAAAAAAAATGCTCAACATCACTCATCATTGGGGAAATACAAATTAAAACCACAATGACATTTCACCTCACACCTCTCTGAATGGTTAAAATTAACAACTCAGGCAATAACAGATGTCGGTGACGATGCCAATGGATGTCAGCAGAGAAAGAACTCTTTGGCACTGCTGGTGGGAATGCAAACTGGTGCAGCCACCTGGAAAACAGTATGGAGGTTCCTCAAGAAATTAAAAATAGAACTACCCCATGACCCAGCAATTGCTCTACTAGGTATTTATCCAAAGGATACAGGAATCCTGATTTGAAGGGGCACATGCACCCCAATGTTTATAGCAGCACTATCAACAATAGCCAAAGTAGGGAAAAAACTCAAATGTCCATTGACTAATGAATGGATAAAGAAGAAGTAGTATGTGTATATATATATATATATATATATATATATATATATATATACACACACACACACATACATACACAATGGAATGTTAATTGGAGGTCATAAAGAATGAAATCTTGCTGTTTGCAGCAACATGGATGGAACTAGAGTGTATTATGCTAAATGAAATTAGTCAGAGAAAGACAAGTATCATATGACTTCACTCATATATGGAATTTAAGGTACAAAACAGATGAACAAAGGGAAGGGAAGCAAGTACAGGGAGATAAAGAGTAAGAGACTCTTAAATACAGAGAACAAACTGAGGGTTGCTGGTGGGGTGTTGGGTGGGGGGATGGGCTAAATGGGAGATGGGCATTAAGGAGGACACTTGGGATGAATGCTGGGTGTTATATGTATGTGATGAATCACTAAATTCTATTCCTGAAATCATTATTAAACTGTATGTTAACTAACTTGGATTTAAATTTTAAAAAATAAAAATAAATAAACATACATATATGAAAACTGTCTCACAAAAATAAACCAGTTAGTATCTGATGTGGTAATAATTGACTTTTTATGTGATGATGTGATCCTAGTTAAAAAAATTTCCAAAAATATAACTGCCTATCTTGTTCTAATAAAAACTCCAATTAAAAATTAAACTTTAGGGGCGCCTGGGTGGCGCAGTCGGTTAAGCGTCCGACTTCAGCCAGGTCACGATCTCGCGGTCCGTGAGTTCGAGCCCCGCGTCGGGCTCTGGGCTGATGGCTCGGAGCCTGGAGCCTGTTTCCGATTCTGTGTCTCCCTCTCTCTCTGCCCCTCCCCCGTTCATGCTCTGTCTCTCTCTGTCCCAAAAATAAATAAACGTTGGAAAAAAAAATTAAACTTTATAACTATTAGAAGGAAAATATACAATAATAAGTGACCTTTATGAAAGGGAAGTAATTCTTAGACAAATCTCTCAAAGCATAAGTCAATGAAAGTAATAAATTTAAACATAACAAAATCTAAATATTCTATTTAATAAAAAAATCATAAAGAAAATAACTGGGAGAAAACAAGTGACTAAAAAAATAAGTAAATAACATATAAAGAACTTCTATAAATAAATAATAAACAAATTATAATAAAGCAATCAAAAAGGACCTATCAGCCTATGAAGACAGTTCACAGAACAGTAAATATACTTCTATTTTGACAAGATTATTTTGGTTTTGTTGATAATAAGTTATAGGCAAATCAGGCAGAAACTGGGAAAATAAATAGAAGTTTACTGCAATAATCCAGGCTAGAGACATTAGTGGTACAGAGTAGGACAGTAGTGGTGGAAATTCTGATTAATAATCAGATTCTATATATATTTTGCTGATGGTGTCCACAGGATTTGCTGATGAATTACATACAGAGTGTGAAAAAAGAAAGTGTCATGGATGAGTGCAAGGTTGCCAGCCTAAGTGGAAATATAAAGTTGTCATTCCCTGAGGTGGGAAGACTACATGAGAAAAAAGTTTTTGAAGAAACAACAAGAATTCCATTTTGAATCTATTAAATTTGAGATGCCTATGAAATATCTAAGTGGAAATGTCTAGTAGGCAGCTAATGTATGAGCGTGAATTTCAGGAGAGATTTTAGGATCAATAAATCTGCAAGTCTTAAGGGTCCATAGGTGGTTCAAGCCAAGAGAATAGCTAGAATTATGGAGAGTGAGGACAGAGAGGGGAGAGGTCCAAGGATTGAATCCTGAAGCACTGTAAAAATAAAAAGTTGAGGAGAAGTCAAGGAAAAGAGCCTTCAAGTAGGAAAAAGGAAGAGAAGTAAATAAAGCAATTTAAGAGGAAGAGTGGGATTGAATATATGTCAAAGGTTGCCATTGGTTCAAATAAGGCAAGAACTGAGAATTTGCTCTCTAGAGCTAGCAAATACGACTTGAAGATTTGCAGAGTGGTGAAGATTTGTGGAGTGGTGAAGATTTAAGACAGATTAAGAGTAAAGAAAAACACAATTGTAGAAAATTCTTTCCAGGAATTTTGTTGGAAATATAACATTATCAGGAGGGAGAATTAGGATTAAAATGGTTTGCTGATTGTTTGTACTTTTTCTTTTAGGTGATAGTAATAACAGTACAGGCATATCCTGAAGGATGTTTTCACAGCAGAAGAATGGATTACGGGGACAGTGAAGAGAGGACAGACTGGTATACAAAGAAAATATCTGTGAACTCAAATTGAGTAAGTGACGATATCTTTAAATTAAAACCTTTCATACATCAATAAGAAAAAGGTGAATATCTAAATAGAAAAATGAGCAAAGGAAACAAATATTCAACTCATAAATCAGAAAGGCAAATATTTACTAAAAGATTTTCATACTTTGTAGTAGAAATTAAAATTAACATTTTATTTTAGAGATAACATAATAACTATAATACGTAAGCATCTTTCATCTTTCAAATTGAGAGGGGGAAAAATCAGAATAACCCATTTGTTAAGATCATTTCTCAGTATTTCCTAAGCTGAAAATACACAATCCCACATCTATGAATTTACTCTAAAAGAAAACTTGGAAAATTTTTAAAAGATTAATTTCCAGAAATGTTCCAGCAATACTGAAAAACTGAGACCCCAAATATCCATCAATTAAAGGCGAGATCACATAAATTATGACACAACTCTAGTATGGAATAAAAATCATTAAGAATTACTGTATTAATACCCATGTAGATAAAAAAATTATAACAATATATTAAGTAGTTGACAGTAGAATATTATCTTATTTTCTAAAACAATAAGTAAGCAGAGAAAAAAGTAAAGAGATACTCCAAAATACAACTTTTTATTACATAATTACAGATGTTTTTCACCATAAACATATGCTATATTTATATACCCTTAGTTTTGAAATAGAGAATAAAGTATTTTAGTATTAAAATTATATAAGAAATGAAAAATTCCCTAACAACTTTCTATTTTAAAAAAGTATCTTAAAAGCAAAATAGGATATACACTATCAGAGGCTTGACTTTTAAGTTCATTATGATGGAAATCATCAAAAAGAACTGGTCCTTGGAATTTGCTTCAATTCTTTCACGGATAAGAACATATCAACCACCTCCATCACAGGGAATAACACCATTACTTTTCTTCAGAAGCCAGTCTATCTCATGAAAAAATCCAATTTCTCTTCATTACTCGCATCTGAACAAGATGTCTATTTAGTCAATTTTACAGACCAAGAAAAACAAGAGTTCCATAGTTCACTCTAAATCTCAAAAACCCCAAACAATTATATCAAATAGATGGGGCCCCAAATTGAGACTTTTCAGGGAGTAGTAAGAGCCATTTTGCCTCGAAGATTCCTCTGCTTTTAGAACTAAATGATGCAAACTTCCATAAAACTCTTTGTCACTGGAGATTTGTGAGAATCAGTCATTCTCCCTTAGGGCTGATGATTGCTCAGTGTTTTCTATATCATGGTGCCAGACTTTATTGTTACACTTTTTGTTATTATTATCCTCTCTGACTAAACTGAAGCTTTGAAAATTGAGCCATTCAGTTTCCATTGCCTAAGGATAAGTAACAGCTAATGATTACAGAAAGGGAAATGGAAGTAGTCATTTCCACCACCAAGGAAGCCCTTAAAAAGCCTGAGATGACAAGTGACCATTGATCTTCATTGGGATATTCGATTCTCGCTTTATATGACAGATATATTTGCCCTCCTTTTTGATATTTATGCAGAAATCTTAATTATTGCAAGAGTTTAAGAGAGCCATGATTGTCTCTTGAGGACATTTAGAGGATTGCTTTAAGGCAAAAATAACTATGTTGTTTAATGCTTAAAATGTCTTTGAGTGGTACTACTTTCAAAAAGTTTGAATTCGAAATCTGATTTTTAATTGCTTAAGGGGCACATTATTTCACTAATATCAATCTCCCTCACAGCTGAAAACAAAATATAAATTTGTTGTAACTGCTATGTTTAACAAATTTAAATAACAAACAACTCTGCTTTTCTTTACATATTTTTATTTTATTTTATTTTATTTTATTTTATTTTATTTTATTTTATTTTATTTTATTTTATTTTATTTTATTTTATGTTTATTTTATTTTTGAGAGAGACAGAGAGAGAGCAAGTGAAGGAGGGGCAGAGAGAGACAGACAGACACAGAATCTGAAGCACACTCTAGGCTCTGAGCTTTCAGCACAGAGCCTGAGGACATGGGGCTCAAAATCACAAACCATGAGATCATGACCTGAGCTGAAGTCAGACTGACTGAGCCACCAAGGCACCCCTTTTAATTTTATTATTTTATTTTATTATTTTATTTTTATGTTTATTTTATTTTTGAGAGAGAGAAAGTGGGGGAGATGCAGAGAGGGAGACACAGAATCTGAAGCAATCTTTACATATTTTTGAAAAATCACTCATTTTTAAAGCAAAATTGTAAAACCAAAGGGAAATATAACTACTATTTATAGATACCGCAAAAACATTAGCCATTTTGTGTTTTACATGTATTTTGAGCACATGACACACACACACACACACAAATAGATGATAGGTAGATGATTGATAGATTAGATAGATACATAGATAGATAGATATAGATAGATATGTTGGTCACAAGAACAGTAGCATAATCTGGACTCTGATTCCCATTACCTAAACCTGTAAATATCCTTGCTTATTTTCATAAACCTGGTTTCTAAAACTTCTCTCAATTCTGGGAGAAAATTCCACAAATTTTTCTAACCAATTCTTTTTAACTTCATATAAACAGTTATTTTCTGTTGCTTACAACCCAAAATCTTACTGATATAATTCAACTGAAAACCTCAGTAAAACTGGCATATAGCAAACAGTTTAGTGATGGTAGTTATTTTATTATATTTATCACTATTTGGGGGGGAGGATTTTTTATCACAAAGAATTTGTAAATGCTGGAGTCATTTAAATGTATTCTTCACATATTCCTCAGGAAGAGCATTCCTATGTACAAACCACATCACTAAGCACATAGAATAAAACATGTCTGTCATGTTTAGCATTTTGTCCCAAGGGGTTAGCATTGTGATTTGTACATAGGGGTGCTCAATAAATATTTGTGTATGGATCAATTAATAAATGCCTGCCTGAATTAATGAATAAGTGAATGGATGTGTAAGGAAGCTCTTATTTTTCATGTACTCTGCTCTGGTCTTTCTAAGGATTATGTGCAGAGCATTGTACTAAATGCAAACAAAAACTGAATGAGGAAGATGTTATTTGAGCGCCATTTTCAATTAAGAAAATTGAGTCACAGACAGATTAAGAAAATTTCCCTAAATCACCCAGTTAACATATGACAGTTTTCATTAGAACTCAGGCAGCCTTATTCTAATACCTTCTCTGACAACATACTGTATGTACTTCTCATTGGAGTTACTTAATTGGAGAAAGGAACACAAAGAAGAAAGAGAGAAAAAGGAAGCCAAAATGTAGAGAAGAAGAAATGACTACATTACTAACAGACCACCTTTAAAAATCCCTATTATTTTCACCCACTTAAAAACATTCTTACTTGGCCCCCCCACACACAAAAAAATGTTATGGTGAAATAATTATACATTTAAACATAAATTCTGCAAACCAGCATTGTTCTGTCATGTATTGGTAATAAATCATATCAAAATCAGTGCTCATCTAAAACTAAAAGGAAACATCCACTTTTACCACTATTATTTTTTGCTGTTTTTAAACCACATGTATTTTCAAACCACATGCAATTTCATAGTTTCTCACATAAAACTTATAATTTAATAGGAGAAATGTGCCTGTTCATGTTTCACTCACCCTCAAAGGCAAGAAACATCATTTGCAATGCTTAAAAAATATTATATATGAAAGTATAATTTAAACATTTCAAGGTAGAATCCATAGTAATTCTAGCAAGCAAAAGGCTGCAAGTCAGAAGTGATTGATGATAAAGTCCATGGGGGCAGCTGATAAACAGTGAAACTAAGATCACCACGAAACATTTCACGAGCAGAGAACATTAGCAGTCCAACAAGACTATCTTTTGGTAGTGAGCTAAAGAGGTCCAAGCACAGTTGGAAGTGCTGGAAAAATTGCTTTAAGGCTCCATTTACTCATGCAGAACTAATGATGCATGAGAAAAAATGAGTCCCAAATTTAAGTAATTTTGGGTAATGGAGCAAAACATATTCCCTCACTGAAGATCCACATGGCACATTAGCATTTTGAAGATACTGATAAGTCATATAGTAAAGGCAGTGATTCAATTTCGTTTATTCCATGACTTTACATTTTTACTTAACCACAAGCCTCACCATTTTTATATAAACATTTAAGCTTTCAATAGTACTAATGTTCCTTGGAAACACAACAAAAATAATTCTTTAAGAATTACTGAAGCACACTGATATTCTATGTGATGTAGGATACAAAGTAAAAGATGGTAGTAGTAGCAGTTAGTTCCTAAACTTTTCGAACTCCCCATAAAACTTGCAAAATAACAAAGCAAAACAAAACAAAACAAAATGAAACATTTACCGAAAAACAAACTGAAAAGGTATCCTCATGAACTATAATAGGTAAGTGGATATGTTCTTACTATAAATAGTTTTAATACAAATGGTGTCAGCATAAAAACAGAAAAAATGGAAAAATATCTTAGAAGTATCAGGTCATATTTTGATCACTTCACAAAAACAAAATAAAAAAAAAAAGAGGGATTTCTAGAGCAACAAAGCTAAAAATGTGACACTGATTCACACCTATTCCTGAAACTAGAAAAGAATTACCATCAAATCTTACACAATATTATTATAAGAAAAAAGAGCAAACAGTAAGAAATTAGATCTCTACACAAAACTAATAAACATTTTAATAATGTGTATTTCAAAACCGGCCAAAAGAAATTGAAAAAATGAAAAAACCTAAGAAAGAATCACAGAAATCACTATAAGAAAATTGAAACAAATGTGTAAAATATTTGAAAAGAGAGGTTATGAAACTGAGAAAAAATATTTTAAAATTAAAGAAAGTTATTTCAGAAATGAAGTGTAAACAAAATTAAGTAGGAGAGCAAATAAGTTCAGTGGGGGAAGTTCCTTAGGAAAAGTAAACAGGAAGGATAAAATTTTTCAAAATTTAAAAGCAATCAAGACTTTAAAAAAAAGAACCTTCAGCAAATGTGATAGAGAACATAGGCAAAGAAGATCAAATATACATATAATAGGAGTTTCTTAAGAAGTACAAGTTAATGGAACAAGTACAAAAAGTATGATTAAAGAAAGCTTACTAAAGAAAAAAGAAATTTTAACCTATATATTGAAAGAACAAACTGCATACCTGAAAAAATCAAATCTAGATGAAAAAATCAAATCTAGATGATCAAAACTAAGAAAATTTAGCAGAATTATTGAACTTT
Organism: Puma concolor; assembly: GCF_028749965.1. Taxonomy (NCBI): domain Eukaryota; kingdom Metazoa; phylum Chordata; class Mammalia; order Carnivora; family Felidae; genus Puma; species Puma concolor. The sequence continues at coordinate 66,703,411 of NC_141668.1, read as the reverse complement.
AATGTAAAAAAAAAGACAAAAAAGAAAAAACTAGACAAAAAGAACAAGTTGTGGGTAATGAAAGAATAAACAGATTATTAGAAGTTTTTTTTGTTTTTCTTTTTGTTTTAACAGCAACAGTATAATTGAAAGTCACTAGAATAATGTGTTTAAGTTACTCAAGGAAAGAAAGAGTAAGCAAAAGTATTTATATCCAATTAAGGAGACTAAAAAACTGAAGACATACTACTCTCAATATGGAAGAACACTAAAAATGTTTTGTTAATCTATTTCAGAGGATTCTAGTAGAGAATGAGATTCATATATGAAGCTTCCCAATGTCAGAGAGACACTGGCTTAAGGACTCGTGATGATTCATTACACACACACACACACACACATAATATTTATTATTATGTTATTTTGTATATATACAATTTACTGCAGAAGTAAAATAAGTGATGAATAAAAAGAAGCTACTATAGAATGTAATAGCTCTATGCTGTAATTAATTTGAAAAGTGAGACAAAAAGGTGAGAGCATATGAAAGTAGGATAAATTCATTGCTTTAACTACAATTACAAGCATATTGCTTAAAATGAGATGATGAGGAAATATTAGTGGGGAAGACATGGTTACTATCTAATTTCAATATTCATAAAGCAAAACTCTTCTTGCTAAGGAAAAGGGTGGGACTCAGGCTATTATATAAACATTAGAACACTAGTAAATAACATAAAAATAAGATGAATCTTTTTTTAATATGCATAAAATTTGAAAAGATAAAGTCAAGTGGAAAGCACAGGAATATAAGTTAGACTTATTAGAAGATATTTTGATTTTCAAGTTTGACTTTGGTAACATGCATTTTACATAATTTAAAATTCAATGGCCTAAAATTATAAATGAAATAAAACTAAATTATGCATGTATCCAATTGGTGACATAGCTACACAAAAACCATTTATTTCAAGTTACTGTATTATACTGTAATTTGATTATACAAATCTAATGAAATGGAAACCTATGGACAAAAAAATAATCTTACTTTGCAAAACTACATTCAGTAGTAATAATATTTTTGCTACCTTTTAATTTTATTTTACCCTGAGTCTTTTTTTGTGTGAGTATATGTGATATAGCAAATAAATACTTAAATTGAAAATCCCTTTACAACTGGGTTTTTCAGCTTGGAAGAAGGATGAGATCTGAGATGTATGACATTGGGATAAAACTCCTTATTACTGAATTTGATTATAGAATGTCAATATGAACCATAATATATTATACCTTTTAAAACTACTTATACACGCTCAATGTCTTTCTTTCTGGGGAAGCTGTTAAAACAATGTACTGATGTAGTTCAGATTTTTTTTTTTTTTTTGATAAGAGAAAACAAAGAAGGCATTAGAATTATTACGGTCATAACAAAAGCATTCAGGATCAGGAGACAAACAAAACAGGCTCTTACTATAGGCTATGCTAAATTGAAAGAAACCGGGGGTGGGAGGAGCCATGATGGCTAAACAGCAGGGAAGTTTTTTGTGTGTCTTGTGTCCATGAAATACAGCCAGACCAACACTAAACCATCCTACACATCTAGAAAACTGATTGCAGGATTAATACAACAACCTGCACAACTTGAACCACAGAATTCAGCAGGTACTTGGCGTGGAGAGGTGAACTTGGGGAGAGAGAAGCCAGCGGCGGGCAGGGAGCGGCTTTTGCAGGTGGAGAGAGGATGGAAACAAGGGGGTGGGAATATGGGAAAAGCACCCCTCCCCAAAAGCAGCTGCAGAGAAAGTGGAAAATTGGAAACAGCCGCAGGGACAAAACTAAAAAGGGAGAAAGGAGAAATTAAATTCCATTAAGACTAAACAAGGGGAGCACAAAGGCTGCAATTCCACAGCTCGATACCTGGCAGTGCTCTGGTGGGAAGGCTGAATCCCCAGGAACAGAGTGGGGTCCGGGATGTTCTCTGGCCACACAGGGAAATGCAGTTCCACTGCTGGAAGGACATTTGGTAGAGACTGTTGAAGCCACCTGGTCCCAGCAGATCCCAGAAAACAATCACATTCGCTGGTCCTGGAACAAGGTCGTTAAGGGTGAAGCCTGGTGCCAGATGTGTGTTGTGATTTTCCATAATCCCTGAAAAGCTGCCACTACACTATCTCGCGGACTTTTTCTGGGACTGGCTGGCACCTGGCTGCAGTCTCGGGGCACCGGCAGCAGCAGCATGCAGCAAGTTTACCTGGGTGCAGCCGACATTCAGCCATTGCTCATTTGGCCATTGCTTGGTGAGACCCTCCTGCAAAGGGGCGCGATGGGTCAAAGCCTCAGTTCTCCAGAAGTAAGAGGCCGGGGAAAACAGCCACATCTGAGACAAAACTCAGTAGAGAGGTACTGCCTAGGACCTGGTCACAGGGAGTGAAAAAGCGGGGAGTGGACGGAAGCTGAAGAGAGAGGAGGGGTGCGTGACTGCTGATCTGGGAGAACAGGCTGGGTCGCTGGGTGGTGCCATTTTTATCAATCCTGCGCATGCGCATACACACCTATGAGCTCCGCAACAATCCACCCTGGCTAGCACCGCAGATAGCAGCGCCATCTAGTGGAGAGCGGCGCTGTTACACTGAGCCCCGCCCAACCGGGCCAAATTCGCTCTTCAAAGACACAAGTCTCACCACCGGCTTAGTTGATGGACTGTAAAGAGCTATATAGACTGACATCTAGGGGAAAACGAAGCAATTTCAGTCCTACTTCAATCTGTTAGCAGGTTCATCTATTCAATTTTCTTTCTTTCTTTTTCTTTTTTCTTTTTCTCTTTTACAATTCTTTTCTTTTTCTTGAATACAGAAAAAAATTCATTTTTATGTTCAATTTTTATTAAAAATATTTTCTTTAATTTTTATTCCTATATTTTTTTACTTTTCTGTAATTTTTTTCAAATTCTATTTTACTTCCATCATTTTATTTTAGTCTAATTCAGTGTATTCACCTTTTCAAATTTTCAATTTCCTTTTTTCTTTCTTTTTCTTTCTCTTTTTCATTTCTTTTCTCTTTCTTGAATGCAGAAAAAGAAAAACTTCATTTTTACTTTTAATTTCTATTAAAAATATTTTTATTTGATTTTTTCTACTATATTCTTTACTGTTATGTATATTTTCTCAAATTCTACTTTACACCCATCATCTCATTTTAGTCTACTTCAGTGTATTAATTTTTTCAAATTCTCAAATGATTTCCTTTTATTCCACCCCCCCTTTTTTTCCTCTAATCTGTCAAACCACTTTCAACACCCAGACCAAAACACACCTAAGATCTAGCATCATCTATTCGATTTTTGTGTGTGTGTGTGTTTAATTTTTAATTATAATATCTTTTTAATTTTAATTTTTTTTAATTTCAATTTTTCTACCTCATTAATTCCTTTTCTCCCTTCACAATGACAAAATGAAGGAATTCACCCCAAAAGAAAGAGCAGGAACAAATGACAGCCAGGGATATAACCAACACAGATACAAGCAAGATGTCTGAACAAGAATTTAGAGTCACGATAATAAAAATACTAGCTGGAGTTGAAAATAGATTAGAATCCCTTTCTGCAGATAAAAAGTAAAAAATAGCCAGAATGAAATTAAAAGTGCTATAACAGAGCTGCAATCACATATGGATGCAGTGGCAGAAAGGATGGATGAGGCAGAACAGAGAATCAGGGATATAGAGGACAAACTTATAGAGAATAACGAAGCAGAAAAAAAGAGGGAGATTAAGGCAAAAGAGCACGATTTAAGAATTAGAAAAATCAGTGACTCATTAAAAAGAAACAACATTGGAATCATGGGAGTCCCAGAAGAGGAAGAGAGAGAAATAGGGGTAGAAGGGTTATGTGAGCAAATCATTGTGGAAAACTTTCCTAACCTGGGGAAAGACACAGACATCAAAATCCAGGAAGCACAGAGGACCCCCATTAGACTCCACAAAAACCGACCATCAACAAGGTGTATGATAGTCAAATTCACAAAATACTCAGGCAAGGAGAGAATCATGATAGCAGCAGAGAAAAAAAGTCCCTAACCTACAAGGGAAGACAGATCAGATTTG